>NW_015505795.1:94516-95465 GCF_001515645.1 Sinocyclocheilus grahami | reverse complement strand
AATAAGTGTTTCATATTTTTTTGGAACCTGTGATACTTTTTTCAGGATGCTTTGATGAATAAAAAGTTAAAAAGAAGAGCAGAAGAGCACAAAAGACTGAAGCAGCAGAAACAGTTTTCAACATCGATAATAAATCAGCATATTAGAATGATTTCTGAGGGAACGTGACACTGGAGTAATGATGCTAAAAATTAAGCTTTGATTCACAGGGATAAATTATATTTAAAAGTATATTAAAATAGAAAACAGTTATATTAAATTGAAATAGTATTTCACAATTTTACTGTATTTTTGATCAAATAAATGCAGCCTTGATGAGCAGAAGAAAACATAAACATAAAAAATCTTACTGATCCCAAACTTTTGAACGGCAGTATTTATATAAATATAAATATATTAAAAATAAATGTAAAAACATTAATAATAATCTATAATTATACTCTCTTTGGATACATAATGTTAAACTGTTGCAACACTAGTTAAAAACAAAAAAGTATTAAACACATTTTTACATTATAAAGACCAAGAAACTTTATAAGACCAGTATTATAATTCTGATTCAATGAGACACATGAAGCCATTGTAAATTTGACCATTATGAGCACGTGTGGGCGGACGTCATACTGCCTGGCTTGTGTAGTCATATTTATATATATATATACAGTGGGGCAAATAAGTATTTGATACACTGCCGATTTTTCAAGTTTTCCCACTTACAAAGAATGGAGAGATCTGTAATTTTCATCGTAGGTACACCTCAACTGTGAGAGACCGAATCAAAAAAAAAAAAATCCAGAAAATAACATTGTATGATTTTTTAATAATTAATTTCCATTTTATTGCATGAAATAAGTATTTGATACAATAGAAAAATAGAACTTAATATTTGGTACAGAAACCTTTGTTTACAATTACAGAGGTCAGACGCTTCCTGTAGTTCTTGACCAGG
>NW_015505795.1:66334-94032 GCF_001515645.1 Sinocyclocheilus grahami | reverse complement strand
GTGAATATCCATCATTTTAAAGTCAAAAGCTGTGGGAATGAGTAAAACTATACGATATAACCTATGCGCAATCCCGCACCGAAATTGATGACCTGATTAAACACAATTCTATTATACAGAGTTTTGTGAAATAGATTTCAATGACTTTTCCAAAACTTTCTGGGTTTATTTATTTTTCCAAAACTTTTCCAGGCCTGGAAATTGGTGTTTTAAAATTCCATGACTTTTCCAGGTTTTTCATGACCGTACGACCCCTGTAAATATCTCAATCTCATTTCTCACAGACAGAAATGAGATTTAGATGAGACTTTTGAAGAAGCCTACAGCTTCGTTGATGTTTTAATGAGAAAAAGATCCCTCTAATCTCCTTTAGAGATGTTTTGCTTTACAAAAAACTCTCTCAGACTGTGATTCAGAAGTCACAGATGTCTACTATATATATATATATATATATATATATACTGTATGTACACACACTACCGGTCAAAAGTTTGGGATCAGAATGATTTTTGTTTTTTACAGGGGTTTCTTCTGCTCATCAAGGCTGCATTTATTTGATCAAAAATACAGGAAAAATTTAATATTGTGAAATATTATTATGATGTAAAATAACATTTTTCTATTTTAATAAACATTAAAATCTAATTAATTCCTGTGATGCAAATCTGTATTTTCAGCATCATTACTCCAGTCTTCGGCGTCACATGATCTTCAGAAATCATTCTAATATGCTGATTTATTATCAGTGTTGAATAATAAGTGTTGTGCTGCTTCATATTTTTTTGGAACCTGTGATACTTTTTTCAGGATGCTTTGATGAATAAAAAGTTAAAAAGAAGAGCATTTATTTAAAATAGAAATCTTTTCGAACAATATTCAAAAGTTTGGGGTCAGTAAATTTTTATTCTTTCTTTTTTTGAAAGAAATGAAAACTTTTATTCAGCAAGGATGTGTTAAATTGATAAGAAGTGACAGCAAAGATTTATATTGTTAAAAAAAGATTTATATTTTGAATAAATGCTGTTCTTTTTTACTTTTTATTCATCAAAGAATCCTGAAAAAAGTATCAGTTTCCAAAAAAATATTTGGCAGCACAACTGTTGATAATTCTAATAATAAATCAGCATATTAGAATGATTTCTGAAGATCATGTGACACTTTATACTGGAGTAATGGCTGATGGAAATTCAGCTTTGCATCACAGAAATAAATTATATTTTAAAGGATATTAAAATAGAAAACATTACTTTATATTGTAATAACATTTTGCAAGACTACTGTTTTTTACTGTATTTTTGATCAAATAAATGCAGCCTTGATGAGCAGAAGAGACTTCTTTAAAAAACATTACAATTCTTACTGATCCCAAACTTTTGAACGGCAGTGTACACATTTTATATATATATATATATGTGTGTGTATGTGTGTGT
The DNA here is from genome assembly GCF_001515645.1 of Sinocyclocheilus grahami. Classification (NCBI taxonomy): domain Eukaryota; kingdom Metazoa; phylum Chordata; class Actinopteri; order Cypriniformes; family Cyprinidae; genus Sinocyclocheilus; species Sinocyclocheilus grahami. The sequence continues at coordinate 92,602 of NW_015505795.1, read as the reverse complement.
GTGAGTGTGTGTGTGTGTTTTATATATATATATATATATATATATATATATATATATTATGATTTAGATTATGTTTAGTATATTGCGCGGTGTTTTTACAAAGTGAACATTTCAAATCAAGAAGGAAAGAAAGAAAAGGTTACTTGTGACTAAATCACTCGTTCAGTATTTCTGGGTGAATCTTAATACCTCCAAATAAACAGAAATGAATAAGATATTTAATATTGCTTTAAGAAAATCCATTATAGGGCTGTTACGATTTTGTGCTTTTAATGACAATTTACATTTTAATAAATAAATGTAATATTACAATTAGAATTAAAATTAGATGATACATTTAGTAAATTCAAATATCAAATATGCATTACATTTAAATATTGAATACATTTAAAACTTAAATCAATGTATTACATGGGAAAAAAACTACAGAAGATCTCATTCATGGTTCCCTTTCATGGGAACTTCGAACTGCGTCCTCTAGGGGTCGCTATGGGGAACGCCTCGTCGTGACTCGTATCTGAAGCATACATTGAAAAAACACCAACTCGTTGGCCGGCGACAGCCATGACGTCACTACCGGTGCGACTACAGTATAAATCGGTGCCGGGAGCTACACATCATTCTCTTCTTCGTCTTCATTGACTGTTCTGTTTGAAGCGTGCATTTTCAAGGAAAAAGTAAGAGCTATCTATTAATATTATGGCGAGCACTAGTAGAGCATTTAGAAGGTGTGTGCATCCGTGTCAGCGCTATTTGACACCAGATGACACACACGATCTATGTGTTGTTTGTTTGGGCGAGGAGCACGCACGCGATGTCCTCGAGGGGGCAATCTGCGTGCATTGCGAGTTTTCTCCAATGAAAAAACTCCGTTCTCGTTGGTCTCTCTTTTCAAGTAAAGAGGGGCAGCCATCTGCTTCCCGCGGTTCAGGACCCGCCGCTGCTGAGGCACGGAGGAGAATGAGCTCGTGGGGATCTCAGGTGGACCTGGCCGATGAGTTTAGAGAGGGACTTTCCTTCTCGCGCTCATCGGCGGGGGGCGAGAGACAGCCACTGGAGGATGATTTTCTCTCTTTAACATCATCTGATCCAGGGGCCAGTGCTCTGCTGGTTTCAGCCCAGGAAGAGCAGGAAATGGATGATGAGAGCGAAGAAGCTGAGGCTGAGCCTTCTCAATCCTCCTGCCCTGCATATGATGAGCTCTTAGAGGTTATGGATCGCGCCACGGCAAGACTTGACTTGCCATGGAAGCGGACTAAGGAAGTGGCGTCGCGAGGTCGTCTCGACGAACGTTATCTTTCTGGCCATAACCCTCCAGCTCAGGTGAGTCTTCCTTTCCTTCCTGATCTCCATACTGAGATCGAGAAGGAATGGAAGAAGCCGTTTTCCTCACGCATCCATCGGTTTCAGCATACCAGTTATGCGAATATCGAGGCGGTGCGCGAAAACGGCTATGAGAGAATGCCCCCTGTAGAAGAGACGCTAGCTAGCTATCTCTCTATGGGAGAGACATCATCTCTCAAAACCCCCTCCTTGCCATCCATGCCTCTTCAAGCTACATCTAAAATGAATGGCAAGGCATACGCAGCAGCAGGTCAGGCTGTTGCTTCACTGCACACGATGGCGGTGCTCCAAGCATACCAGGCTGATCTGCTGAAAGACCTGGATAAAGGCGAGGGCCTTTCTTCTGATGAGATGGCTGAGTTACGCCGCACCACGGATCTTGCTCTTCGTGCTACTAAGCAGGCTGCCTCTGCCATGGGCAGATCTATGGCAGCGATGGTAGTAACGGAGAGGCAGCTGTGGGTAAACCTGGCAGACATCGGGAAGAAAGAAAGGGGTTTTCTTCTCGATGCCCCGGTTTCGCCCTCTGAACTTTTTGGTACATCCGTTGAGACGGTCATCGAAAAGTTCAGGGAGGCGAAGGCACGCTCAGCGGCCTTCAAAACCTTCATTCCACGAAGGTCCAGGTCTGAGCCCGAACAAACCAGGGGTCCTGGCCCGTCTCGATTTGAGGATCAGAGACGAGCACAGAAGGCTAGTGTCGCGACTCGCGCTCCTCCTCCGCCTGCGGGTAGGGGTAGGAAGTATCGTGGGTCGAAGGGAGGTAGGCAAGACCTGAGGGATGTGATCCAGACAAGGCGTCAGAGCTTTCGTCCGGATCAGAGTAATACTTAGGTATCCACTCTTTCCCTCAGGGGATGTAACATCTACCCCGTTCTATGGTTAATCATAGTAACCACCTTACTGAAGGTCCGGTCTAGAGGCTTTCCGGACAGAGCTCCAACGCGGGAGCCGTGGTGGGTGAGTACGATCCATGTCTAAATATATGTATATAAATATATGTATGTGCTATGGAACTGGTGGTTGTGTGTACCCTTCTGCTAGTTTCTTTGCAGTGTTTCCCGTGCTGGGTTCAGAAACCGGGTGCTCGACTTGCAGTGTTTATAAACTCACTCGTCGAGATATGTCCAGAAGGTAAGTAAGGTTTCGGTTTCATACTTCGACACTGCGTCCTCTAGGTTTCTTGCCATGCTGCGGACGCAAGCTTCAGACGAAGAAGTGAATGATGTGTAGCTCCCGGCACCGATTTATACTGTAGTCGCACCGGTAGTGACGTCATGGCTGTCGCCGGCCAACGAGTTGGTGTTTTTTCAATGTATGCTTCAGATACGAGTCACGACGAGGCGTTCCCCATAGCGACCCCTAGAGGACGCAGTGTCTCGTTCCCTACTCAGGGAACCATGGTTACATAAGTAACCCGAGACGTTTTTCTTTCTTACAGAAGACCAGATATAAACAAGGGACGTGGTTTCTAAAGTCTTCCCATGAAAATCAAGTCTTATGGTTTTATGTAGATTATATTTAGTCCATGACTTTAGAGCAGGTTTAACACTGTGGACATTCTATGATGCAAATCAGCTGCTTTGTATTTTAAAATCTAAATAGCAGGGGGATTCTGTCAACAAAGTGACGAATACAAACAGACATAAACACTAGTGACTCGTGAGACTCTGACTTACCAACACACGTCTGTCCGTCGCTGGCGAACTGGAATCCGTCCTGGCACTCGCAGCGAAACGTTCCCGGCTGGTTATTGCAGACAGCGTTTGGCCCGCAGATCTGAGGAGCATCCCTGCATTCATCGATGTCTGATGAGAAAAGAGAAGCTGACCAATCCTGAGGATTTCCGCAAGCTTTTTTAGACTTTGCTTTAATGCTATCTTAAACAAAAAGACTTCCTCAGTCACATTCTCATGAATTACTAACAATGATACAGTCGGTTCTCCTAATTACTGCTCTTTAAGATAACATCTGTCCAGTTTTTCTGTAATTTCCTTTAAGCAGCAAGGGATGGGTCACATCCGTAGAGGTCTGGGCAATTTTGACGTCTGATTAGAAGTCTGTTTTGGAAACAGCCCCCTTAGGAAGCCAAGCAGTACTTTCATGGACAAAAACTCCATTTCCCTTCAGAAGGAAGCTGATTAGTGGCCCGTTTTAAGAGGGAAATGAAACAGGAAATTGTTTTAATTGAAATGATGGACTGAGGATTGATTTAATTACGCAAAACCTGTGATGGTACCATAGCAAGCGCGTCCATCTCCAGTAAAGCCCGCGGCACATTCGCATGTGAACTGGTTTCCTTGTCCGGGTCTGCAGACGGCGTTAGTGTCGCAGCCGTGTCTGCCAGTGAAGCAGGCGTTTTCTTCCGTTTGTCCACCTGCGGATGTGGTATAAAAAGCAACTGTTATTTCCCCAGAAGATCCATTACATACATTCAAAGAAAATTTTTTGTTTTTATCTCATAATTGAGAGTTCTCACAATTCTGATGTTTTTCTCGCAATTCTGAGTTTATATCTCACACTTCTCAGTTTATATCTTGAAATGTAGAGTTTATATCTCACAATTGAGTTTGTAACTCACAATTCTGACCTTTTTCTCACAATTCTGAGTTTATATCTCATACTTCTCAGTTTATATCTCATAGCCGAGTTTATATCTCATAATTGAGTTTATAACTCACAATTCTGACCTTTTTCTCACAATTCTCCGTTTTTATCTCATAACCGAGTTTATATCTCATAATTGAGTTTATATCTCACAATTGCGTTTATAACTCATAATTCTGACCTTTTTCTCACAATTGTTTATATCTTGCAATTCTGACTTTTCTCATTGAGTTTATATCTCACAATTGCGTTTATACGTTTATATTTCACAATTCTGAGTTTATATGTCGCAATTCTCAGTTTTTATCTCATAACTGAGTTTATATCTCACATCTCTCAGTTTATATCTTATAATTTAGTTTATATATCATAATTGAGTTTATAACTCACAATTCTGACCTTTTTCTCACAATTCTCCGTTTTTATCTCATAACCGAGTTTATATCTCATAATTGAGTTTATATCTCACAATTGCGTTTATAACTCATAATTCTGACCTTTTTCTCACAATTGTTTATATCTTGCAATTCTGACTTTTCTCACAATTCTGAGTTTATATCTCTTAATTGAGAGTTTTCTATTTCACAATTCTGAGTTTATATGTCGCAATTCTCAGTTTTTATCTCATAACTGAGTTTATATCTCACATCTCTCAGTTTATATCTTATAATTTAGTTTATATATCACAATTGAGTTTATAACTCACAATTCTGACCTTTTTCTCGCAATTCTCCGTTTTTATCTCATAACCGAGTTTATATCTCACAATTGCGTTTATATCTCACAATTGCGTTTATAACTCATAATTCTGACCTTTTTCTCACAATTGTTTATATCTTGCAATTCTGACTTTTCTCACAATTCTGAGTTTATATCTCATAATTGAGAGTTTTCTATTTCCCAATTCTGATGTTTTGTCTCACAGTACTGAGTTAATATCTCACATCTCTCAGTTTATATCTTATAATTTAGTTTAGACATCACAATTGAGTTTATAACACAATTCTGACCTTTTTCTCACAATTCTGAGTTTATATGTCGCAATTCTCAGTTTTTATCTCATAACTGAGTTTATATCTCATAATTAAGTTTATATCTCACAATTGAGTTTATATCTCACAATTGAGTTTATATCTCACAATTCTGACCTTTTTCTCACAATTCTGAGTTTATATCTTGCAAGTCTGACTTTTATCTCACAATTTTGAGTTTATATCTCATAATTGAGAGTTTATAACTCTTTAACTCGAATAAAGTTCTCACAATTCTGACCTTTTTCTCTTAATTACGAATTTATATATCACAATTCATACTTTTTTCTCAAAACTGCACGTTTGTATCTCATAATTCTGAGAACTCGCAATTGCAAGAAAAAACTCAAAATATTTAAATAAAAAGTAGCAATAAGTAGAAACCGCATGGTTGCCAGATTGGGAAGAGTAAGTAAAACTCTGGGCAGAAAAAATTATCAATTTAAGAGAAAAGCTCTGATTGGGGATTTAAAATCTTGGTTTTAATATCTGGCAACTGCAAGCATGAAAGCTTGTGGAGGCTTGTTACCAATGCAAGATAATGCAATTGTCAATTCCAGGATAAATAAGGCAAATTATACTTAATTAAGAGAAGCAGAAATCTTAGTCATGATTAAAATACTATTCCTCGTGCAGCCCTAGGCAAAATATTTTCTCAGATCTGCCCTTACCATTGACGTCTCCAATCTTGTTACTCATGGCGTAACGCAAGAGCTGTTCACCCGTATCATACATGACGAACACCTGGTCGACATTGAGCATCTGTGTGGACGGCAAGGCACTGACGACTTCATCGTGCTGGCAGCCCTGAAACGTGATGGTCTCTCTGAATTTGTAGCTTCTGCTTTGGGTTGAACGGTCCTGCAGATTGATCACATACTCCCGTGTGGATGAAGCGGTGATCACTGACAGAAGAGTCACACGAATCATTAGGTTTCATAATAGGACTTAAACGCAAATCATGACATATTGCTAAAGGAGATACTTCGCATCATGCATACTTACTGCATATTCACGCATGTTTTATCATCCATACTCAAGTATGTTTTATCATGCATACTCATACATACTCATGCATGTTTTATCATCCATAATCATGCATGCGTGTTTTATAATGCATCCTCATGTATGTTTTATCATCCATATTCATACATCCTCATGCATGTTTTATAATGCATCCTCATGCAAACTCATTCATGTTTTACTCATACATACTCATTCATGTTTTACCATCCATATTCATATATACTCATGCATGTTTTATACTGCATCTTCATGCATGTTTGATCATACATATACATCCTCAAGCATGTTTTATCATGCATACTCTTACATGTTTTATCATCCATACTAATGCATGTTTTATAATGCATCCTCATGCATGTTTTATCATCCATATTCATACGTCTTTATGCATGTTTTATAATGCATCCTCATGCATACTCATTCATGTTTTACTCATCCATACTCATGAATACTCACGTTTTATCATCTATACTCGTGCATGTTTTATCATCCATACTCATACATAATCATGCATGTCTTATAATGCATCCTAATGCATGTTTTATAATGCATCCTCATGCATACTCATTCTTGTTTCACTCATACATATTCATGCATGTTTTATAATCCATCCTCATGCATACTCATTCTTGTTTCACTCATACATATTCATGCATGTTTTATAATCCATCCTCATGCATACTCATTCGTTTCACTCATACATAATCATGCATGTTTTATAATGCATCCACATGCATACTCATTCTTGTTTCACTCATACATACTCATGCATATTCATGCATGTTTTATCATGCATACTTGTGCAAGTTTTATCATACATACTCATGCATGTTTTATCATGCATACTCATACATACTCAAAAAAGTTGTAATATGCAAACTCATGCATATTTTAGAATGCACACTTATACATACTCCTTTTTGTTTTATTGCTGCATACATTATTGTATTATTATGCATACTCATTATTGTTTTATGCATACACATGCAGTCATGATGGTTTGACTCACAGTTGGTGCTGTACTGGTAGATCTCTGTGTAGGGGTCAATCTGAACTGTGGCTCCCTGAGGAACCTCAGGAATCTTTCCTTCAAGTTTGGTGTCAACCATCAGGTGGTCGTGCTCATCAATGCCTTTGAACTCCTGAGAGATAGTCATCCTTTCCCCGCCAGGCTGGAAGGTCACGTCGGCCTGACGTCTGAACACTCCGCCTGACAGACAGGTCAAAGAGGGAGCGTGAGGCTGGATTTCAAACATACTGTATCACCGCACAGCAAACAACTCAAACTGATGTGTCAAAACAGAGAGTTTGCTGAAAATACATTGATTTTAAAACAATTGTTTATCAAAAAATATTTGCTGTATTCTGGCTCTTCTGCTCTTCCATCACAACACATCTTACAGCTTCCAATACATATAACACTCCATCATTACAAGTTTAAGTGCTTTTGCACCCAAATAACTACTCTGAAAATGTCATGCATGTTTAATAATGAAATTAGAAAGGGAAGTATTACTAGTACTCCTACATCCAGTAGTGAATGATTTCATCTGCATATGTCATAATGGAAAATAAAAGGAAAGACGATGAAGATTTAGGAAATACTGAACTATGAAGAAAGACGTCTAGCTATCGAAGTAAGGAGTTTTTAATGTTTAAGATACCAGCCACAGACAATCCTAAAATATGTATGCAGCTATATATTTTTAACGTATAAAGACCCCATTTATATTCTAAAAAAAGTATTAAAAAAATAAATACATGTAATAAATACGTATAAAATATTTGGAAAATAATTGGATTCAACTCACTGTAGTACTGTACTGTTAGATGTATTATTTAATCATTAATTGTTTTTATTTATTTATTTGTTTTTCCCAATTTATCCCTTGATCTAAATCAATGTTGTCTTAGTATCACTGAGATACTATTATAGTTTTTATTAATATTTAGATTTTTGATTATCAGTATTTCTTCTTTTATTTTTATATTTCCATTCTTATTTGCAGTAAAGTTTTAGTCATTTTGTTGTGTGTTTTTTTGCCTTTTTTAATAGTTTGTGTTACTTTTATATGTGTTTACAGTATCTGGTTTTTAATAATTTTATTGAATTTTAGTTTTAGTTATTTTAGTACATTAAGTAAATCAGGTTAAAATGTGAAATGTTGTCTCGCCAATAAGCTGAAGTAAGCTTTTTATATTTTATTTTGCGGTTAACGTTTATTTTGTAATGAAGAAGTTTTAGAGGATTTTTATGGTTTATTTATTTTTTTCAGTTTTAGTTAACTATAATAACCCTGAGCTAAATAAGATCTCCTTTACAATTTTTTATTTGATAAAAATGTTAAAAATGTGAATTCAGATGGCTCTTATTGAGGACTTCTCATTATATGAATTCTGAGAATCTCACCAATGATGCTGAAGCCGTTCTTGAAGCCCGGCTGCTGAAGTGCAAACGTCCAGCCGATGATTCCTCCGACGGACGACAGCGGCTGCAGAGAGAAGCCGACGATCGCTGGAATGGCGCTGATGGCCACATACGCTCTGCCGTCATTCACCACCACATACGAGTGGAGATCGTTACTGGCGAAGTCCACGGGCACCGGTGAGTTTCCCACGGACACCCTGCCGCTCACTTTCCCGTTCATCCTCTGAGGAATACCTGTGAAAGATCATCAGACATCATTATGACTGTAGCTGTTCTCAGGATTCAGATCTTACACTGAACCCAACACAGTACAAAAACTGTCTAATGTATGAAAGTAACAAAAATTCCATTTAACAGATTTCAAACATGAACTCTATTAATATTACCATAAATGGCCTAGCTTAACAATATGATTAAAGGTAAGAGAGACTGAAGATAAAAAATAACATTTTTGACAACAGCAGATGTGTGTTTACCAGCTCAACATGAAACATGTATTCATTTTAGTCATACTGTATTCAAATAACACTTCATTTTTTGTCCCAGAATATGACTGAGACAGTCTTTGATGTCAACAACAAATTATATGTGAAACATTGTTTATTCCAATAAAGGGTTTGGGAGTTGATGAGAACCTACTAATTAATTGAATTAGAAATTGTATTTTATATGTAAATATTTGGTTTATTAAAAGGGTTTAACACAATCAAGTGATTTAAAAAAAATCATAAAAATGTCAATTTAAAATAAATATTTTTTTTCATTATAAAAATAACAATAAACAACCAAAAAATACAGTTTTATTTGTTTGTCATGTAAAGTCTATTAGTCTTTTTTTTTTGCTGTATAAAATATACTTTTTATATTATTTTTTATATTATTTATAGAAAGATTTATAGATTATTTTTATTAAATATTTTGCATTTTATTACTTGCATATATATATATATGTGCAACAATAATAACATAATAATATATAATGTATTTATGTGATTAATTAGTTAATTTTTTTAATTGATTGACAGCACTAATATATATATATATATATGCTTTTTAAATACTAATTTATGCTCATAAATACTAACAATAAAGCACTTAATTTTTTTTGTGTCATGTGGCCATTAATGTGTTGCTCATTAATGTGAATGTGTTGCTAAATTTTTTTATTATTTATTATTTTACTCTGCTGTCAGTGATCATAACCCACCATAAGGAAATATTTCTTTAACATAAATGAAACCAATAACAAATGCAGTCCATTATAGAGGCATTACCATCAGGAACACACTGAACCCCATTGCCGTAGTATCCAGGTTTACACTGGCAGCATCGTCCGCTCGGATAATTGCTGCATTCACCAAATTTAGAGCATTTCTGTCCACCACATTCACCAGAGTTGTATGTAAATACTGTATGCAAAAAAAGACAAAAAAGGGATCATTTCAGCTCAAGAACAGTACAAAGTTGTATATTGTTCTAGTAAATAAACCATTCATGCTGACCGTTAACCTCGATGTTGTCTTCATTTTCGATTTCCACGACCGCCGGTCGTTCAGGTCTGTACTGAACCGTCTGCACCTGGAAGGGTGGAGGATGTTCTGGACGATCATAAACTCCATCCAGGTTCTCCTGCTGGACGTCAGGATACACCGGGTGTTGATGGCTGGGCTTTCTTGTGCTCTGATATTGGTGGGAATCCAAAGGTAAGTCTGGCACTTCTCCAGGAGCGACGTCCGTGAAGTAAGGGAACGTTCCTATTTCATACACCCACACACCACGCTTTCCGGAGTTAGTCTGCCTGGAAAAGACATCCAACAGCATTATGGGGAAACGTGGTCAAAGAACACTTACACTGCTAAACAGTGGACATGCCACCAAAACATTATTAGTTCACCTAAAAATCAAAATCCAGTTGCTCCAATGGAACATACTGTAAGACGAGACCTTCACAAAGATCTTTTTCCTTACAATTCATAGTGAATGCACATCTGTCAAGCTCCAAAAATTACAAAAAGTACCAGGAGACTAAATACAATAAGACTATAAGAAAAAATATATATATATTTTACATACTTAATATTTTGTCTTCCATTATAAATTTCTGAAAATTCTTATATAAAGACATTTAATTAAGAAGGAAAATGACTTCAGATCTTAGATATAAACAGATACAGAAATACATCAACAAAAGAATCCTTAAATCATCCCTAAATACATTTACTTGTTAAGCAAAAATAGTTAAGATATTAAGTTTTGTTTTATGAAAAATGTATCAGTTATGAAAAGTTTATCCATAAAACAATAAAAGAAAATGTCTGTCAGTGAGGAAATAAAAATCAACTTTTTTAAAAAAATTAGTTTGATATTTTTGACCCAATGGACATATTTCTTCTTGTTCTAAGCATAAATTCTTTTTTTTGTTTAGAAAACAAGACTTAATATCTTAAGCTTTTTTTGTTTCTCTAGTTAAATGTATCTTGATTCAAGAATGTTTAGATATTTGTACTAAAGAAAAAAATGTTTTTGCCGATCTCAATAAAATATTTTAGCTCAAAGCGGTTAATAATTAAATATGCTTGATTATTTGATATAAACATTCCTAAATCAATAAAAAAAATTCTTAATTTAAGATATCAAGCTTTGTTTGCTAAAAAAAGTATCAAAATTTATTAATTTATTAAAAGTTTATGCTTAAAACAAGAAAAATATCTGTCAATTGGGTCAGAAAAATAAAAGTGTTTATGTTCTTTTTTTTCAGAAAACAAGAATTAATATCTTAAGCATTTTGCCTCTCAAGTAAATTTTTCATGGTTTAAGAATGTTTCGATATTTGTTCTGGAAAACAAGACAAAAATACAGATTTTTTGTATTTCATTCGCTCTCAAATATCATTCTACATAAACCTATTGTATGCACTGTACTTCTACGATTAGTTTAAGGAGCATTATGGTGTTTTTTGGTCCATTTTGGAGTTTTTTTGACGAGGTCATGATATAATTGTGTAGAAAAGACCCGCATGAAGCTTCTTCTACTTTTCAGTTTCACAGAAGAAAGAAAAAGATTTGGAGCATCATTAGGGTGAGTACATGATGACAATAATTATACTTAGGTGAACTCCAGCACTAACAGCAACCAAACTTACTCAGCCAAGTTCTTGACAGACGCCTCGCTGTCGTCTGTGATGCGATAGTACGGTCCTTGCTTCTTATAAAGCACTAAGTATGTCTTCTGTCCTTTACTGAAGCCGGCATGCATCGTGTAGCTGCTGCCGGTGCTCTGGAACTGCATCGCCTCTCTCGGGTAGAGAAGAATCGCATAGGACTTCGTCTCCAGAGAAGCGATGACCAGCTGAAACGTATTTCGCTATAAGGATAAAGAACATGATTTATTAACTCTTGAGTGTATTTGTGCACGATCAGTTAAATCCATTACTCTTATAATTCACACATGCAGCAATCTACAATGACACAGCCATTGGAAGTCATTCACCTTCAGTGAAAAGTCTGGGATTTTATTGAAAAACTTATATTATTTCAGTTAGTTGCTGAAGCAACATTTCTCATTTTTGTGTAGTTCAAGTTAAAATATTAAAATTACCTAAACTAAAACTGGCATAAATATTAATAAAACTATTCAGACATAATGACTAAATGACTAAAACTAAAATTAAAATATAAAATTAAAATAGTAATAACATATTCAAATATTATATTAATTATACTAAAATAACACTGGATTTTCCCCACTTGTTTTTAACTCTTTTATATTTAAAATAAGTGAAAAGGATCTGCAGTGTAAAATATTTAAAATAAAAAAAGATTTTAAACCTTGCAATTGTGCTTTAATTATGCTTTAAACACATATATAACAAATATAAACACAACACATATTTAAAAAATAAATAAATAAAAATGCGACAAATTGAAAACTTAAAATTAAAACAATATAAAAAATATTAATAAAACCTGTAATAGTATATTAATTACACTAAAATAACTAAAATAATTTTTTCACTTGTTTTAAACTAAATTGTAGTTTAGTAAAAAAAAGCCTTGCAGAGCAAAATGCACTATATGAATATATTCAAAATACAACCTATATGAAGCCTTAAATCTTATGCAAGTATAATTTAATTAAACAAGTTAAAGCTAAATAAACTTGGAATTTGTAAATATTTTAACTGGAAAATAACTATGAATTTTGCAGTACAAGTGAGTAGTATGCATGCATTAATAATAGTGATGCATTTTTTTTTAGGTCCAGAACATACACAGATTTGCATTACCAATAAAGCAAGGCAACCGGCAGTAGAAAAGACCAACAATACATCAATGAAAAATGCATGCTAAAAATGGCTGTATGTGTGAACGGCCCACAAGTAAACTGAACCTCACTCTTCCGGTGGGCTCCAGTCCGTCTCCTCTGCTCTCGGCCCGATGGGACGCCACATCCACCCATGTGACCACCACAGCGCTGATGGGGTTCACCACGTCATCCTCGGGGAAGGCTCTGTTGATGTGATCGGCCGCCTGCCGTAGAAGAGCCGGACTGGAGTCCTGGCGGAAGAACACCTTTCCTACTCCATCGCTGGTGTCCAGGTCGCCCTGCAGAGCAGCGATCATCCCAAAGCCAGCCGGCATGTTACCCAGATACTCCGATTCTCCTGCTGGCTTCTCCAGAGCAACAAAGCCATTGGTGTTGATCTAAATGTGAGAGACAGAAACAATAGCCATAACAAAAACACTACAACATAATTATTTGTAATGACGTTCAGTTTGGTTAATGATTAAATCTACAGCACCACTGCATGTTTTATCTGAATTTAATCTGAATGTTATGAGAGAAAGAATGGATGCTGAAACATAACACAACGGCATCTTTCAATTGCATTGTCTTGCTGGTTGCACGCAACAACAAACATACAGCGTGATCAGTGTAGTCTGATTCACAAACAAATGACTCTTGTGAACAAGTTCTTCTTGATAAATCGGTTTTGAAGACTCAAGGCATCATTTGGATCAGTCAACTGGACCTGTTGTTAGGTTACTCAGTTATAATAAAGCAATTAATTGACTACTTAAAAATGTGTCTAAAATATAGTAAGGGCCAATTATTTAGGCAGGAGAGCACTTAAAAATCAAGAAAACAGAATCGTGAAGTGGAATCAGAATCTGAAATCACTGAATTCCTTATGATCTCTATAGTTGACAGTATCTGTCTAGAAAAAGGGGGGGGGAATGATAGGAATTATGTATATTAAAATAATAAAATAAAATAAAATAATTTTAAAAAATAAGATAATAAAAATAAAAATAAATAAAAAAATTTATAAAATTAAATAAAATAACTTATTGGATTGAAAAACTTAATGAAAATAAGAAATGTTGCCTTGGCAAATTACTGAAATAAAATACCTAAACTGAAATAAAAAATAAAACAAATAACTATAAAGACATATAAATACAAACGGATATAAAACTACTAAATGCCAAAAACACACAGCAAAATGATTACAACTTTAACTAAAATGTTAAAAATATTACTAAAATCTATTATATTAATTATATAAAATAAATATAACACTGGATCTTTTCCCCCACTTGTTTATTATCTCTTTATATTCAAATCAAATTAAATAAAACTAAATTTTATAAAAAGTTAAGTAAAATAAACAAATCAAATTAAATGAAAGATAAATGCACATTCATGTGATTAGAAAAGAGCTACATTAGTTCCCTTCTTCCTGAAACCTTTATATAAAAACAGAGTAAATACTCTTGAAGTGTGCACTGAAACCAACAGAAACTGAGTTGGGAGTTTGTGATGGTTTAGGGAATAAAGTCCATTGCCAAACACCCACATATGTACACACAAGTGTAAAAATCACAGAAACTATCTTAAAAACTAAAAACAATACTGGACAAAACTCTGAACTTGCAAGGCAATACGAATGACAGCAAAACATTTTCATCTGATGACTGTGACTTATTTTGTAGATAATAAGATAATTAGGGATGCACCGATATGAAAATTTTGGCCGATACCGATAACATAAAGAGGACGAAGCAACAAAGCTTCCATGTGGAGTCCTGGAAAGCTCTCCATACAGCAGAATGAGCAATAACTATAGTCTTTTTAGCATAGCCAAAATGAAATCAGACAACCTGATCTCTGTCTTATACTTGACGAGATTCACTGATCCTGTATTATGGCTGGAGCGTCTCGTTTCTGTGCTGCAAAGTCACCCAAGAGCATTGCAAAAATAATGACTGTTTTTAAAGAGGTTTCCGGGTGGCTCATCCTGGTATTGTTCACCTAATGTTTCATAAATACTGTGTACGTCAATATATGGTCACATGCTGTAAGTTGCTTTGGATAAAGTGCCTGCTAAATGCATTGATGTAAATACTGTAAAGTAAGGATTTACAGGCATATAGACATCAGCATCAAAACTCCTCTGCCAATATGGTTTTATTACAGTCATCTTTGTACATTCAAACAAGTACCACAGCAGATGATTAAAACTGAACAGCTACTAAATGGACTGCAAAAATAGGACTTTTTAAAACAGAATTAAAATGAATACAGTTTAGTGAAGAATGAATGAGGAAATAGGTTTAATAAGGAATGTCATGCACAATGTTGAGCGTTTGTACAATGACTGTTCAGCACTTCACTAAAACAGATGTGCACGCTTAGACTACATTTCCAGATGTTTTTCAAACGCTACAACACACGCACTTTGTATTCAGCGGGAGATCCTATAAATCCCGATGAAGGAACGTTTCATTCCTTCTTGTGACTTTGTCATTCATTCAGTCTGCTCTCAAACACGGGAGTTATTTCTGCTTTACAAAACATCATGTTACTAGATACAGCCATGAATTCTGCTCAAATATCCATGGTAAGAACCAAAACAGCTCAAAAAAGGAAACGGAAATTGGCAAAGGAGAGCTGTGGGAAAGGAAGCATTCATGGGACTGTAGTTATGAATGTTTTTGTTAGTCGAGTCCTCTGAGAAAATCCTACATACAGATGCAGAAGTCCTACAAACACATCGTTGTGTCTGGGTCAATCTGACCCATGTTTGATTAACTGGTTAAACTATTCATTTCTTCTTAGAATTTGGTGACTTTTTCTCATGCATGCAAAGTTATTAAAACACAGATATTTTTAGAAAGGCTGTACAGAAACTATGACCTCAAATTGACCCTCATTGGTGTCCATGCAATTTGCCAATTTTGATCAACACTAAAGAATGGAAAACCTTTATTGTAACTTGTCAAACACTAAAATATGACACACATGAGAAATATAAGACTCAAAGTTTACTCAAAACTAATACTTGTTTTCTGAATCATCCACTGGAAAACTACTGTTTCTTCATCTAGTTGAGTTTCACAGCCTACGATTTGGCCAAATGTTGTTTTTTCCATTGCTTTTTTGGATCTAAATAATTAGACTGTTTCAGCACTGAAAATAAATGTGAGAAACCCATTTCACCCTCATATATACAGTATATATATATATATATATTAGTGCTGTCAAACGATTAAATAAAAGTTTTTGTGTGTGTGTATACTGTGTATATTTATTATGTATATACATATATATATATAAATACAAACACATGCATGTATATATTTAAGAAAAATAAGTTATGTTTATATATTAAATATATTTATATATAATATAAAATATGAGAATCTGAATATATAAATGTATAAACGTAAATATTTTCAAAATACATACTGTATCTGTGTGTATTTATATATACATAATAAATATGTGTATATATATATATATATATATATATATATAACACAACAGAAACACAATAATAAGGGAATTATTAAATTTCTCACATATTCATTAATAATAACTATAGGCTACAGGTTTTCTGTTTTTACACAAAACTTTAGATATGATTTTTACCAATTTGATGGGGGGTTTTTTTTGCATGGAAACCAAAATAGTACAAAAATAGTACTGGATTTCAAAACAACAGGAAGGTGAAATCATCTGAACAGTCCAGGATCTGATTCACTCAATCAATACGCACTTAAGCAGGAATGTGTCTGCAGTATTTCACGACAGGAGTCACTCACAGTCAACATGAACGCAAAACTGAAGCGATTTACCTCTGTGATAAACATTCCTGCTCTAACTGTTAATGATTCATCAGAACAATCAATCAAGCACTCACTTCTCCATGAATGAAATCAAGTTCTGCCCTACATTTCTTTTCACCAAGAATATATTGTAAACAAAAAATGATATATATTGATATCCATCGTATGATATCTAAAACAATATTTTGCATAAAATGCCAAAACATTACACTGCTGCATTTAATCATTCTGCTATAACCAGCTCACCGTGAGTTTATCTGACAATAAACCAACTCTCTGAAGTATTCAAACCGAAATAACAATGCTGTTTCAAAACCTCTTCAAACTATCTGTTACTCAATTAGCACTGAGTCACAGCCTTTCTATTTTAAGACAGTATAATGAGCTGTGTTGTCTGTTAACGGCCAAGTGTGCTGCTGTAGTTACAAGTCGATCAGATGGCCGAGAAAACACAGCAAAAACAAACCGCAAAGCGTTTGCATTATGAACATTATTAATCTTTTATTGTAGAAAACACACACTGACAGAGACTTTAGTTTTAGAAATGTTGGCGTTGGACAAGTGTTGGGAATTTCAGCTGTGAATCCTATTTAGACTCAACAGGTTTCAGTAATTCATCCTAAACATACAAACATATTTGATAAATGCTATATACATATAAGACCCAGCTAACAAAAATGAAAATGTTATTTCAAACTTAATACATTCCAAAAATTGCTGAATGTTTTAAAAAAGTTTTTCTTGGTTATGTTAACATTGGAAGAAAGCATTAACGGAATGTTCAATTTGATCATTTTGCAAACATTATGGGAACGTTGCTTCGGAATGTTTTCTGAACGTTCTAAAAGAAGTAGTAACGTTTAAAAAAACAGACTAACGTCCAACTAAAATATTTCAGAAAAATGTTCCACGAATGCTGTACAAATTGTGCTAATGTCTCGATAATGTTATTAAGGACCAGATCATTTTGAACGAATGTCCTATTAACGTTTACTGGAAGAATGTGTCATCATAACTTTGAGAGAACTTTGCCAGAACGTTCTGAGAACAGTCCCTGTTAGCGCAGAATACTGTATGTACTTCATAAATATTACTATGAACTAATATATTTGAATGAATTTGTAGCACTGACCTTTGGCATTACTGGGTTGACCTGCTAAAAATGATTTCAAAGTGTAACTACACTGATTTAATAGATAGATATAGCTTATACCTAAAAATATTTTAAAATCACATCACTATTCTGGACATGTACCATTGTAATTTGCCCTTGAAGTGGGATAAATACCAGTGCATGAATATGGCAATTATTTTTAAACATTGTTTATATCAAAGTATGTTTTACTAAAGTCATCATATTACGGAAGTGAATGTATCGCAGACTCGCAGTATTGTATATCATCAGTGTTACTTTGTAAATGTAATAGGTTACAAATTACCCTATTTAAAATATAAGTACTGTAACTATTTCACTTCCTTTATTAAAGTAATGTAACTGATTATATTTGATTGCTTTTCTAAATTTCTAACAAATGTTTTCAGCTAAGTCAACCTTACAGTAGGCTACTCAACACTGATTACATCACTTGAATTAGGACTATAATAACTGAATTTTAAAACACAGCCACCTTTAAGACTTTAGCACCTCTTTTTACTTTGAGATAATTCTGAGGTAAATACAGATTTAAAACCATAACAAGAAATAGTTTAATAGCCATGATTCTGTTTTTGAAATCAAATCTCTGCATAGCTATGAGAGGAAACACAGGCATCTAAAAACAACAACAACTGTTAATCTTAAAAATAAAGCATATGCATAAACCCAAATAGAAAATAAAACACCTATCGAATAAGTTTGTGTCCTAAACTCCTGAAACATTGCTGTCTCATATTTTAGAGCAGTCAGTGCACTTTGGGAAAGAAATCGATCAAATCTGTATGTGTGTGTGTGAAAATATTCAGATGTTACACGTTTTCATAAGTAACTGTAATTTGATGACACATTTTTTTCAGTAACTGTAACAGATGCGCTGATTTATGTTTCTGCCAGTGGGTGCTCACCCTCCACAACATCTGTTTGGAACAAAAATGCTACTTCACAGTTAAACTAAATCTATAACATTTGTTGTGAATAAAGTAAAATGAAAAGTTGCGATCGCGGTTTTAAATTTAGATCTGCTCATATTGCATCAGATTTCTTTTTACGCTTTTTATTATATAGCGTTGCGCATTATAACCAATCACACATGATTCTGTTGAGCTTACGAACGCAGTGGCCAATCAGAGGTGTTCAGATGAATCATCGCTTTGTGAGTGCACGCAATCGCAGACTGAAATCTGCACTCTCGCAGATTTTCTCCACATCAACAAGTGCAGATGCACGTTACATTTATATGTATTCTTTTAGCAGATGTTTTTATCCAAAACGATAAAAGTGTACGAACGATGTAAGCAAGAGATTAATTTCACAATGCAGAAAGCTATTTAATTTAAATATTTTTTTGAGAAAAATTCGTAAAAAATTCTAATTAGTGCTTGAAAGAGTCATACCGGTTTGAAAAGACACAATTGTACTTTCATTACAGCACCAAAAATATATGGCTGATTGAGAATGGCTGCTGATGTTACTTAATACAAACCCAATTCCAAAAAAGTTGGGACACTGTACAAATTGTGTAGCTTCTGGTCAGACAGCCTAATTAATGCTCAGGACAGAAGTGTTCACTGCATCATCAGCGCTTGTCCTTTTGATAGTATAATAACTGATCACCATCCAAAAGACCATCAGAGCATGACCTTTTTGGCACAATGTCTTTCCCTTTGAAGCTGCACAACAACTGGCAATACTATCCTGAGTTAATTGCACTGTGCACAAATGAACAGTGACATGAGAAGAATGTGAGATTACAGTGGATAGGCTACATATGAATGCAAACTAACTGGATTGGATGGTTACTTTAGTTAATTAGGGGTTAGAGGTTAGTACTGTAGTCTGTAGTCTAGAGGTGCCTGTGGTGCTGTAATACTGAATAACAGCGCCACCTACTGCTCAATCACATCTCTACAACAAATCCCAACTCACGCCAGAATGCATTTTTGAAATTTAAAGTTTAAATTGAGGTGGCAGACCAAATGCAATTCAAGTTTGATTTTTTTTTTACTAAAATGGAATGAAATTCATATAACTTAGATTTTTCTCTATGAATTGCATTTATCAATCATTTGTGCTATTTGCAGAAACTTGAAATTATAATGTTCAGTGTCTGAAGTGCCACTTTGTCTTTAATGAAATTTGTATTTATTTTAAACATATTTAACTATATACTTAAATGTTAGACCATGATGGAAGAATGCATAATTTCCCAGAATGCTCTATTGTCCATTATAAATCTTCTAAGAGGAGCCAAACAACATGAAGTGAGTTTTCCAGCTGGAAACCTTGAACAAAACACATAAGAAATCATCTGCTCTGGAACAGTTTAGTTGTTATGTTGAACTAATGAAATTCCTCTGTTGAACATCTTTAATTCCTCTTCCTGTCATTCCAATTCAACTTCCTGTGTTGTGCCCGAATTGAAAGGGAGCCAGTTTTTATTAGATTTTTTTCTTCTCAATCCTGCTACATGAAAGCAACATATTCATGGCTTTAATTCAAATAATAAGGCAAGAATATAGTGAAATGTCACTTTCTGCCTTTCCAAACCTGTATGATCTTCTTGTGAATTTATGAAGAATTTCTGATCTTCAGAAATTTCAGAAGGGCTGTTGAGCTCCAAAAAACACAAAAAAACACCATGAACGTACCGCAGTACTTCTTCACAAATCACAAAGAGTATGTCTGGGTTATATAGTTATAAACTGAGACACATGAAATATGAAAAGATACATTAAATTCCCTAATAACCAGATCAAATGACCTTTATTGCACTGTTGATTGATTTGTCTCCCAGCTGTCCTTTGCTACCCTGTCTCAGAGTACGATGACAGCTTGACCTCTGACCTCTGGGCCAAGCTGCATTCATCACTGCATTTCTGACCTGTGAATGAGAACCTAGGCTTCACCAGCAATAATTCACAAATACAGTCCCAGACACAGAGAGGTTCTCATGGCTAGAGGAGCGTGGTCAAACCGGAGGTTAGTCAAACAGAAACAAATGCTTAAAAGCTGTAACCCCTTTTCATCCGGCTGTAATGAGCTTATAGTAATAACTGGACTGGCTAACACAAGTCTGAAGTCAAAAAGAGCCAACACAGACTGAATATTAATTAGTTTCCTTACTTGATTATTAATTAGTCACTTGCTTTTAGCAAACTGACTAGAAACAAGTATTCAGCATCTTAAATGAGCTTTTAAACATGACTGAAGCAGAAACATTTTAATACAACTAAACAAAAAGGGTGATTCTAATATAATACATTTCTTCAGTCACAAACAGGTCAGTGTTGTTAAAAAATACAATCAAATATAAAAGTTAGATGGAAAACTTAGAAAATTAAAAATGTTGCAACTAATTGAAAAATAGGTTTTAAGTTAAAGTACTAAAATTACTAAAACAATAACTGAAATAAAGCTAAATAGAATGCAAATTATTGTTTAAATAAAGTGATTTATATCAAGTTAAAACCTGGGTCTCATTATGCAAAGCAAATAACAAAGTCTTTAAGGCTCTAATGAAGCTTCACGTTTGTAGATTGCTCTATACTTTAGTAAAAGGATTTATACAATATTTATACAATAACATACAATAATTAGGATTTATGGCAAACTGAAGGAAAATGCAAGTAAATAAAAAAATTGCTGAATGAATGAATGAAAATTAAAATAAAAAAGATCATTTAAAACATTAGGATTAATGTCCTAATGAAGGAAGACGCAGAACAAAATGCAAATAAACAAACAAACAAAACAAAATAAAATAAAATAAATAACTAATCCATAAATTCTGATTCGGGGCCTACTTGGGGGAGGGGGGCTTGCAAGTGCACCTGGTTTATATGAAAATTAATTAATACATACCTACATAAAAATTGCCCCTTATTTAAACAGTATAAAATTGCTTATATAGAGATGTAACATGCGTTTCATTATGTACAGCAAATAATTTCCTCTACTGAATCTTCAAGGTTCTAGACTATTCTATAAGAGGATTTACACAATATTATACAACTTATACAATAGCTAAGATTTAGGAACATGCAAATAAATCAATAAAAACAAATGCATGAATGAAAATGAAAAAAAAAAAAAAGATTTATACTAATTCCAAGAATTAAGATTAATGTCCTAATGAAGGAAAATGAAGGAAAGGAAATCTGAAAAAAAAAAGTTAGTATATAAATTATATTAACTCTGATTTAAAAAATAAATAAATAAAAAAAGATTTGGATCCCACTAAAGGAAACAAAAAAACTGCAAATGTCCCTGGTTTACATGACTTTTTTTTTTTTTATTAAATAAAAAAAAAATATTTTAGCAAAAGGATTTATGCAATGTTTATACAATAACTTATACAGTACTCTTAATGACTTGGATCCAACTGAAGGAAAATACAATCAAACGAATGAAAAAATGTAAATGAGGAAAAAGTGAAGAAAACAAATGCACTTGCCCCTTGTTTATATATAAAATGGAAAAAGAACGAAATGAAACGGTATCCATACAGTATAAAGTTACCTGTAACCTGTGTTTCATTATGTAAAGCAAATAAACTGCTCTACTGAATCTTCATGCTACACTCTTAAAAATAAAGGTGCTTCACGATGCCATAGAAGAACCTTTTTTGTCTAAATGGTTCCATAAAGAACCTTTAACATCAGAAGATCAAAAAAAGATGCTTTGCGAAAGAAGGTTCTTCAGATTATAAAAAGGTAAGAAAGAGATGCTTCTTTAAAGAACCTTTGAAAAAATGCTTCTTCTATGGCATCGCTGTGAAGGACCTTTGAAGCACCTTCATTTTTAAGAGTGTAACCTGTAAAAATTCAGATTTGTTTCTACTCAAAGGGAAAAATGTTGGTTTATGGGCATTAAAAAAGAAAGAAATTAAAATGTAAATTGTCCCTGGTATATAAAGTAGCTTATATAAAGAGTTGCGTTTCATTCTATAAAAGCAACTCTGCAAACAGCCATATATTGTGCAGAGAACGCAGCATAAGCATCCCGTGGGAGTCTGCCAGCGCTGGGAAGCTGAGCGCAGGGTTAAAGGTACAGTAGAGCACGTCAACACAGCGTCAGAGGGGCTGTCCTTCCTCCTCCTCCTCCCTCCGCTTTCACTGCCCGCTGCACAATGCTCTTTCTTTTCCTCTTTCTCCCTCGTTTCCTTCCCCTAAACGCTGGGCTGCTCTCAGAGGCTCGTTTCCTCCAGCAGAATCAGGGCTGTGGTGATTTTAAGACGTGAAGGAGGAGCAGCAGAAGCCGCTGGAGGAGGAAAGGCCCCTTCTAGACTTGCTTCTCCAGGCAGCAGGAGGAACGCAGAGCCATGGAGAGCGACTCGCTCCCTCCTCCGCCGACCTTCAGCCCGGCCGTGCCTCCTTTCGTCAAGCTGGGGCTGACGGTGGCCTACACCATCTTCTACTCGCTGCTCTTTGTGTTCGTGTACGTGCAGCTCTGGCTGGTGCTGCGATACCGACACAAGCGCTTCAGCTACCAGACGGTGTTTCTGTTCTTGTGTCTGCTGTGGGCGGCTCTGCGAGCGCTGCTCTTCTCCTTTTATTTCAGAGACTGCGTGACCGCAAACACGCTCGGACCCTTGGCTTTCTGGCTGCTCTACTGTTTCCCAGTCTGCCTGCAGTTCTTCACTCTCAGCCTCATGAATCTGTACTTCGCACAGGTGAGTTCGACACCTTTGCACCTTGCAGAGACAGTAAAATCTGTTTTTAAGACTACAGGTCACATGCACATTTATGAGAGCAGAATGCAAACAAACAAAAACGTATTTTAGACATTAAAATGTAAGCAGGAGGAGATATTCTGTCCATTTTCCTCTATCTTTTTATATATGGAAGCAACTCTCTGTTCCTGGTTTTATTAAGCATATTTCATAATGCATAAATGCATAGTTAATTCCAAAGAGAAATGGTCTTTTTATTCTTTTACCAAAATGATGTCAGTCCCTTTTATTTATCCAGCCACCTCCAGTGTTACTTTAACATCACTGATACACCGTTATAGTTTTTGTTAATATTATAAATTAGATTTTATTTTCACATTTTGTTTTTATTTTAATTTTAGTTAAAGTTTTAACAATTATGTATTCAATTTTAGTATTACTGGTATGCCATTATGGTTTTTGTTAATATATTGGAATTAGATTTTATTTTTACATTTTGGATTTTAATTTTAGTTCATTTTTGAGTAATTCTGTTATTTTAGTATAACTGGTATACTATTATAGTTTTAGTTAATATTTAAAATGAACCATATATACACCATATATAACATATTTTGTTAATATTTTAAATTTTATTTTCAGTTTTTCTTTTCATTTTACTTAAAGTTTAATAATACATATTTAAACGTTAATTACTCAACTATAATTATTAAAATAAGAAAATAATTCAGATTTAGTAATTTTGTTGTTTTTGTATTATTGGTATACAATTATAGTTTTTGTAAATGTTTTAAATTATATTCTATTTTTAGATTTTTGCTTTGTTTTATTTTATTAATTTAAATTTTAGTTATTTTTATTTTATTACTAGTTTTTTTACTTTTTGTTTTATTGGTATACCATTATAGAGTTTATTAATATTTTAAATTAGATTTTGTTTTTATATTTTCTGTATCATTATTTAAAATTATTATTATTTATAAGTTTTAGTAATTGTGTTGTGTTTTTGTCATTTGTATTAGTTTTTTTAATATGTCTATATAGTTCTTATTTCATTTTAGTTTGTTATTTTTTAATTACCTCACCTTAAACTAAACAAGAGAATAAGAATAATGTTGCCTTGTCAACTAGCTGAAAGATTTTAATAAATATTTTACTTCATTTTTAGATAATGTTGATTTGATCTTATAGTAATAAAAACGTTTTTTAATGGTTTTAGTTTTAGTTAACAATACTAATAACTCTGGCCACCTCTTCACCATCCAATCAATATCTAATGGATAAAATAAAAATATATAAATCAGATTTATCTCATTAGTCAAACCATAGATCTTTCATGCGAAAAGCATCTTGATCTCTCAGAGTGGATTATGTAATCATACTGTATAATATAGAAAAAACACTCTCCATTCGTCATTATTGCTGCGTAGATCATAATGATATGAACTATATGAGAGCTGTGTGTATGAGAGCAACTAAGGTCATTATTGATTCTAGAGCTTATGTCAGTTCAGTTCAATGTTATGTGTATTGTATATTCTCACAATGCGTATTGTTTCAAAGCAGAGATATTGCAGTATAGAACTATTCTTCCTGTTTTATTATGATCACAGCTGCATGTGTAAATGAATCATACGTGTGGGAGTACAGCGCGAGCAAAAAAAGAGAAGTGAAATCATTGACTGCGGTCTGAAGCATTGACACTACACTATAAAAACACTACAGGAAAAACAAAAGCTGTGAATTATTTACTCTAAATCCCCATATACATACAATAATCAACTGATTTATAATTAACACGACAATGCATGTTATTTTAAATGCAAAACACAATACTTTTGTCATTTAGCACACGGTACTTTATATATGCTTAAGAACTGTAAATTGTGCATTTTTGGAATAAACGAGTGCAAGTTTTTATTGTAGAGTGAACTGGATTTTTTAAGTCTAGTTTTATTCAAGCTTTCTCTCACACTAATGTCATTTGTAAAGGCCCGATCAGGTTGAAATAGCTCAGTAAGGTAACTTTTACAGTATATGACACTCTTTAGTCCCCCAAATGTGCCTGAATCAGATCTTATGTAATATTTCTGAACATGCGGATACTGTATGTCAGTGCAATGTTTCAGATGGAGATGAGCAGTAAAGCACTTGCTTGTTTCTGTTATGACCAACATGCTTCGACAAAGGAACTGGTGACTTTTATGATCCTGAATGTGTCATTCTCTGTTTAATAAGTCATGAGCTTAAATGCTTTATGCATGCAGTATTTACACTAACTTACAGCTTGTTTTCTGGTTCAGGTCATCTTCAAGGCGAAGTCTAAATATTCACCAGAACTTCAGAAGTACAGGTGAATATGGATCCAAAAACTCTCATCTGAAACTTATGTATTTGTACTTTTAAAAAATAAGTTTTGTTTATAATTTTAATGTTTATATATATATATATATATATAATTCTTCCAAAACTTTGGAATAATATATATATATATATATATATATATATATATAATTCTTCCAAAACTTTGGAATAATGTACCTCAAAATCTATCCAGATTTTTAAAATCGCACTTATTTTTCGTTTTTCAAAATGTTTTGTTTTTACTTCTGTATTCTTTCTTTTTGCTTGGACTATGGATTTGTTTTTTTTATTATGTATTTTGTATTTGTTAAGCGACCTTGAGGTCCTGAAAGCAGCTATATGAAATAAACTATTATTATTTATTTATTTATATTAATGTTATCTGAATATTAAAATCATGTGGAAAAAATAATTTTTTTTTATTATAATCGAAATTACATGCAAAAAGGCTAATAAAAATATATATTTTTTAAATAAATACTACAGTTTAAAACGTTTTTATTCGCTTT
>NW_015505795.1:60282-65657 GCF_001515645.1 Sinocyclocheilus grahami | reverse complement strand
TATAATATAGTAATATGCTTATGTGCTTTCATAATATAATATACATTATATATATATAGATAAAGCAGAATAATATTATTTATATATATATATATATATAAAATAAGTATCACTGAGATATAATATAGGTATTATTAATATTTTAAATAAGTTTTTATTTTTATATTTTCTGTTTTCAATTTAATTTAATGTCATTAGTAATTCTGTTATGCGTTGTCGCTTTTATTAATTTAGTCTTTTAAATATATCTACATTTACATTTACATTTAGTCATTTAGCAGACGCTTTTATACAAAGCGACTTACAATTTATTTCAGTTTTAGTCTAATAAAAATATTTTTTAAATAAATACTATAGTTTAAAACGTTTTTGTTAGCTTTTTATAATATACTAATATGCTTATGTTCTTAAGTGCTTTCTTAATATAATATACATTATATATATATATATATATAGATAAAGCAGAATAATATTATTGATGATATATATATATATATATATATAAAATATAATATTTAAAATAAGTTTTTATTTTTATATTTTATATTTAATTTAATGTCAAGTTTGTAACTTAGTTGTGTCATTTTTAGTAGTTTTTCATATATATTTACTGCACTTATTAATTTTTTATTTCAGTTTTAGTTTTTAGTTATTTTAGTATGTCATGTTGAACCAAATTAGAACAAGAAATGATTTGACTTTATTTCAGCTAATGTGCATTTTATTTCAAGTAATGCAAATGTTGATGGTTTTAACGCCAGCTGCCGTTTTAGTTTTAGTGAACTACAATAAGCTTGCAGCATGCCGTAATAATGCGCTAGCTTCACTCTGTGGTGTCTCGTCAGGCTGCCGCTGTACCTGCTCTTCCTGTGCATCAGCATCATCTTCCTGCTGGTGAACCTGACCTGTGCTCTGCTGGTGAAGATGACGAAGGCCGACACAGAGACTGTAGTGCTGGTGCGCGTGGCCATCAACGACACTCTGTTTGTCCTCTGCGCCGTCTCTCTAGCACTGTGTCTCTATAAGATCGCCAAGATGTCTTTGGCCAACATCTACCTGGAGTCCAAGGTAATGAAACACAAATACACAAAGACCAATTAAAGCAGATGAAAGCTTGGGTTACACTGTACGGCAAGATTAAAGACAATATAAACATACTACAATATATACAGAAGAAGACAGGTGTGTGTGACTACGATCATTCATTCAGTTTAGATTGTAACTTCGGAGCGGATAACAAATTATTTGATCCAGATCGAGACTTCGAGAGTGTGTATCCCAAATCATTTGAATCAGAAAAAATGAATCATGGTTTTACTATAGCAAAAGTGTAGTAACCATGGTTTTTTTGTGGTTAATTTTTGTAAGAGATGTGATGCCAGGTTAAAAAAAGTTATACATTTGCACCTTAAGAGGACACATGGGGTAGCTAGGCAACTTTAAAGGTGACATATCATGAAAATCAGACTTTTCCAGGTTTTAAGTGCTATAATCAGGTCCCCGGTGCATCTACCAACCAAGGAAACGTGAAGAAGATTAACACAGTAACTTTGTTTTAGGAAGCCTTTTTCTGCAATCATCTGAGAAAACCAGCGCGTCTGATTTCGCTCCCTTGGTGACGTGGCAAAGCAATCTCATTATAATATTACCGCCCCTTAATCTGTAAGTTTGCACCCATGGTGCCGTTATTGTGTTTTCGCAAGCGACAGCGGTGTAGCAGCTCTAATGTCATGGCGAAAGTTTGAGCAAAACACACTAACTGTTCTGTGTTTGGCTGCACAGACGAGCACAGAACACTGTTTAGAGTCTCAGCCTCAGAGGAGACGACAGAGCAGAGGATTTATTAGACAATATAAACATACTACAATATATACAGAAGACGACAGGTGTGCCGTTATTGTGTTTTCGCAAGCGACAGCGGTGTAGCAGCTCTAATGTCATGGCGAAAGTTTGAGCAAAACACACTAACTGTTCTGTGTTTGGCTGCGCAGACGAGCACAGAACACTGTTTAGAGTCTCAGCCTCAGAGGAGACGACAGAGCAAATGATTTATTGATTTATTTACTGTATATTCCTGCTGCCACACAGATCTAAAATAAACATGCCATTTATTTCCCAGCAGTTTACCTTCACAGACATAACCCACTGTTTTTGTAACTCGTGTGTGTTTTTAAGGTAAACTTGTGTGTGAAAGAGAACTTAGTTTAGTGCTCACATGCTGTGACAGCCGCTTTCTGTGCGTGTGCTTCAGATGTGTGCGCTCAGAAAACCGTATATCAGAAGTTTAAACTCATCTGGTTTAAAACGCATGATTTCAGCGCGATAAACATGATAATCAGAACCAAAACAGATGTTTTTAGCAGGTTCGAGCTGTAATGGTGCAGCTCTATTCTGTAAAAGGGGCGGGGAGCAGCAGTTCATTTGCATTTAAAGAGACAGGCCTGAAAAACAGCGTGTTTCTGCTTCCCCTGAAAATAGGTATTTTCAAAATGATATAATAAATGATCTGTGGAGTATTTTGAGCCGAAACTTCACAGACACATTCTGGGGACACCAGACTTATATTACATATTGTAAAAAGGGGCATAATATGTCTCCTTTAAGAATTTAAACACCCATGGAGTGGAATAATCCCTGTTCAAAAACTGTATATTTTCTTCACTCTAAAATGAATTGGATGGTGTTTTGTACCAGAATTGAATCAGGTCTCATATTTTCTTTCCAGGGAACATCCGTGTGTCAAGTGACTATAATCGGAGCGACGGTGATCCTGCTGTACTCGTCCCGTGCGTGTTACAACCTAGTGGTGCTGGCACTGGCAAAAATCAAGAGCATCAACTCATTCGACTACGACTGGTACAACGTATCAGACCAGGTATGTTCAATGCAATTGTTTTGATAGAGGGAACGCAATACATGTTCAGTTTCAACATTATTTGTTCTTCAAACACTCCTCTTTAAAATAAAAAAGGTATCATCTATATACAAAAGTTTTTGACCACTGAAAATGTGTACAATTTACTCCTGAGATCAACATATCTCTGGATTTGAACCATATACACTCTTAAAAATAAAGGTGCTTCAAAGGTTCTTCAAGCGATGCCATAGAAGAACCTTTTTTTTTGGTTCAACAAAGAAGCATTCAGTCAAAGGTTCTTTAAAGAACCATCTCTTTCTTACCTTTTTATAATCTGAAGAACCTTCTTTCGCTACAAAGAACCTTTTGTGAAACAGAAAGGTTCTTCAGATGTTAAAGGTTCTTTATTGAGCCATTTGGACAAAAAGGTTCTTCTATGGCATCGTGAAGCAGCTTTATTTTTAAGAGCGTAAGGCCTTATAAATGAAGAGACTAAAAGAAAAGTTTTGTGAAAAACCAGTACCTAAAAGGATATTAAGATTAAGATACAGGAATGCAAACTTTGTGGAAAAACAGTCACCATAGGCATATAATTCAACAAAGATTGCTAAAATCAACAGATTTCGTGTGTTAAAATAACAATGTCATTTAGTCATTTTTACCATCTGGTAATTTGGCTCAAAAAAAATTTGGGGTCACCCTCCTCTGCAAAATAGTGGCTTATTCAGTAAATATTCATCCATGGCATTTAATATTTTGGCTTTCATTCCTATTCATATTTCTCTTTCTTCAGAAAAATATGAACAAAATAAAAAAATTGAGTTTGGGAAGTTTCTGGAATTTGGTTGATTTGACAGAATGAGCCTTTTAGTATTTTTAGTATGTCTTGATGGATTTGGCCATTTTGCTGAGTTTTGCAACCGCTGAAATTGTTTTTTCTCCAGGCAGATCTGAAGTCGATGTTGGGCGACGCTGGATATGTGGTTTTTGGGGTGATCCTGTTTGTTTGGGAGCTGCTACCCACTTCACTGGTGGTCTTCTTTTTCAGAGTCCGTAAGCCGGCTCAGGATCGAGTATGAGATTTATCATCTTTTAATGCACTTCCCAGTTCTTAATATACAATATTCAAATTACCATTCAAAAGTTTGGGGTCAATAAAAAAGTTATACTTTTACTCATCAAGGATGCATTAAATCAAAAGTGACAGTAAAGATAATCTTACAAAATAAATATTTCTAAGGATCATGTGCCACTGAAGACTGGAGTAATGATGCTGAAAATTCAGCCTTGCAACCACAGGAATAAATGACATTTTAACAGATATTCACAAAGAAAACGGCTATTTTAAATTGCAAAAATGTCACAATTTTTTTTTTATTTTCGATTAAATAAATGCAGCCTTGGTGCGCAGAAGAGATTGATTTCAAAAACATAAAGCACAAAAAATCATACCGACCCCAAACTTTTGAACGGTACATAATACATAAAATCAACAATATAATGCTGAAGACTCTCTCTTTGGCTTGTAGAGTGTGTCAGTGATCCCTGGCCACATGTTCTCATCTAGAGCTTATTTCTTTGACAACCCGCGGCGTTACGACAGCGATGATGATCTCGCGTGGAGTATCATCCCACAAAACATTCAAGCCAGGTACGACAGTCAAGTTTGGCATTCAGTCTTAAATGATTGAATCAACATATATAATAATCTACTCCATGCCTTCTCTCGTCTGATGGATAGTTTGAGGTTTTTATCCAGTAAAAGCTCTAAAAGTGTAATTGTATAAACATCCAGCTTCAGCTGGTGCTTCACTGTCAAATCTTTACTGATTTTAATCATGTAAATGTAAGAATAACTAGTAATATTTCCAGATGAACACTCACTGGACTGAAGCAACTTATTTTAACTTGATTATTTAGTGTATGTTACAGAGCCCGCACATGGCATGCAGGAAAAAAATTGTAGGCTAAATCGTGTGCACGATTTACTGTTTCGTTCCCTCGATTTACAAATTATGCTCACGATTTATAAATCGAGAGAACGGATTAGTCAATTGTGCGCACGACTTATAAATCGAGAGAACGGATTAGTCAATTGTGCGCACGACTTATAAATCGAGAGAACGGATTAGTCAATTGTGCGCACGATTTATAAATCGAGAGAACGGATTAGTCAATTGTGCGCACGATTTATAAATCGAGAGAACGGATACTTGAGGGTGAGCACAGTATTTTAATTTTTTGGTGAACTATTCCTTTAAGAAGCATGTGCTCTCTACTACAATAAACAGTAATGTTGTTCTTGCCTATAATATACTCATTCATATCTTTTTCTTTAGACACACACTGTAACTGCTCATCCATTATGAAAGAGTGTTGTTTTGCATCTGCTCGTGTCTAATGCCTCCATTCATTCAGACGTACAACAGAGCATTTGGGCTTATAGTGACGTGTGCAATCACAGCTAGCAAGAGTTACTCTGGTAAATTAAAGCTTCATACATAAACTCAAATCTGCA
>NW_015505795.1:57693-59519 GCF_001515645.1 Sinocyclocheilus grahami | reverse complement strand
AAAAAAAACTTGTTAAAATGTGAGTATCTAATATGATAAATCATATTGTTTGTTTGAGAAGCATTCAAAACTTAGAATATTTACTTTTGCAATTGCATATTCTTGGTATTATTGTCAACAATTAATCTGTAGAAAAACATCTGAAATTACATACCTCAGCTTTAAATTTTTCAATGGAAAGCTGCATCGCTCTAAATTAGACTGATGTAAGACCAGAATGTTAGATCTGACCAGAACTGTTTGAATAATTGCCTGTTGCTTTCGTTCACAGTCTTACGCCGGACAGTTATGATTGGGGTAGTCAAAACAACAGTTTCACTGCATACGTCGAAGCTGAAGAGTCTCATCTAGCGTCCGAGGAGTTGAATCCTTATTAGAACATTCCCAATGAGGAGTGGTATTATTTTGCACATTCCCCATCACTGATGGGAAATATTACATACCACAGATGTCTTTACCAATATTTATTACGGTATTTCAATATAATACGACAGTGTGGCTCTGGAAGCAAAACCAACAATCATTTTCTCCAAAAAGAAATAGATTCTTACCAATTATGTGAAATATTAATTTACAAGTAAATGCGATTTCTAATACACTATCCAGAGATTAATTAGAGAAATCTAATTAATACAATGGAAACAGTTCCACTCAATCCCATGATTCATTGCAAATTAATTAATCGAGTCCGCCTCCCTATATTCTACATAGTAATACTTGTATATATAAATATTTGCATTTTGTATTTAAATATTTGTATTTAAATATAACTATAAATGACTAAGTCAATCATTTTATATTATACAGCTGTGCTTTTGATTTGATTATTTGCAATGCATCATGGGAAGAGTAGTTAATTGCCTCATTAAATAAACTGAGTATGATTTCTTGTACAAACACAAACTGAAATAACTCATTACAAGTATTACATCTTTTATTAGTTTTATATTGTATGGTTGTTTTTGATTTGATTATTTGCAGTGCATCATGGGAAGAGTAGTGCATTGCCTCATTAAAGAAATTAAATATAATTTCATCTTCAAACACAAATTGAAATCCCTATGGAGAAAATGAATGGGGAAAATATTTCCAGAATCAGTGCCGCTGAAAATGTGGCCGTTCGTTGTCGCGTTCATTTCTTTAAACTTGTAGGCCAGTAGTTCTCATTTCAGATGCACAAAAAAGCTATATTTCTGAGTTTGCACTGTCAATTATATACAGAAGAATATATATCAATTAATATATTAAGTATACTAGATAAGTATGCTAACATTCCACTGTGTGAAACATAGTTTTTGTTGCAATTTTTGTATTGCTGCTCCATAAACAAAATCATTATCTTCATTTCAGTTCTGTTTAGATTCGGACACAAACCTGTTAAACAAAACCAGATGATGGAAATAATTCATTTCATATTTACTTGGCCTGAACTGTGAAAATGTTATTGACACTCTCCCATTGAAGATTTCTATTTTTGGAGAAGTTTTTTTTTTTATAGACAACTGCAATATAATGCATTAATAGAATGATCACTAAAGACAAAATAAAAAACGTATATATTTTGAAATGTTGAGAAGTGAATGAAGGGGTTTGGTTTGTTGTCCATTGTTTTTATAAATGCATTTTTAGTGTTCGACTGTACAGTTTGTAGCTTTTGCACTTTGTAAGACTTTGTCTGACTTTGTTTTCTACATTAATAAAAGAATAAATCTCTATATTAAAGACACTGAGATCACTTATCTAGACATTAAACCAAATCAATAGCAGATTGACAAAGACTGTTTAGCATTGCATCAGTGTCTCAGCAATGGATGCTCTGCAGTGAA
>NW_015505795.1:54901-55604 GCF_001515645.1 Sinocyclocheilus grahami | reverse complement strand
AAGTAGTATAAATAGCAGAAAATCTTGCTGTTTTAACATATAGCATAAATAGCATCCATCGCTATTTGCACCTAGTATAAATAGCCGCTGCCTTATTATTTTACCCAATGTCAGAACACATGATGTTGATATTAATGACACATTTTCTTTTTTCTTTCTTTATTCCACCCAGCATAAACAGTATATTTGTCAAGAAAAACGCCTGATGGCTGAAAGTCAACTTGAGCAGCAATCTTCCCAGCAAGCACAAAATGTTTTCACATCATATAATATTGCATTTCGGTTTACACTGTAACCAAACAACTGCAACTTCGATAATCTTTTAGTTGCGATTACACTTAAGATGTAAATCCATGTTCATTTTATGCAGCTAACATTACAATGACGTTGTGAAATTACATTCATGTTGGGATTTCTAAAAGTAGCCTCACAACATCAAAATGTATTTTTATGATGAAAACAGAATGAGACTTTTGAAACTTTTAAAATATACTAGAAGAAATCTAGCAGAAATCTGAAAGTTATTTCACATTATTTTTTATAAAATCACTCCCCAGATGTTCCACATTTTATATTATCACCTTAATCAGAGAACGTTAAATAGTTCATTAGATCATGAATAAATCAATTAAATCATCATAACCAAAAAGCTGTTGCTTGTCAGAAGTACTCTGTGGTAGTTCATTATTCTGAAAGGACCTGA
>NW_015505795.1:40358-54891 GCF_001515645.1 Sinocyclocheilus grahami | reverse complement strand
AAAAACTTCTCCAGCTTTTCTTTTACGTCTTTTGCATGTGGCCTGCGCTCTGGTGAATACGACAACATCTTCATGATGAATTTACTCTGAAAAAGAAGCATAATAGAGTTTTAGGCTAAACTCGGTCCAATCAATATTTATCAGAAGGTAAAAAAAAAGTTCCTTACCTCAGTTTGACAACTATCACTGAACCCTTCTGGAAACCTTTGATCTCTCAGATCCGGCCACAGCTGTGCAACGTCGAAAAATAAATAAAAAATCACTTAAAAATTAAAAGAATTGTTCCTTTTTTTTGTTTGTTTTTGTTTATTCATCAGAACAGATTTGGAGAAATGTAGCATTGCATCAGTGTCTCACTGCAAGTGAATGGGTGCCGTCAGAATGAGAGTCCAAACAGCTGATAAAAACATCACAATAATCCACAGCACTCCAGTCCATCAGTGAACATCTGGAGAAGACAAAAGCTGAAACACATCCAGCATTAAGAGTCAGAAGTACTCTGTGGTAGTTCATTATTCTGAAAGGACCTGACCAAACTGCTGAGACGGTTTCTATGCACAAACATCTCAGATGGTTTTCTGGCTTAACACATTCTGATCCAGATGGAAAAACTTCTCCAGCTTTTCTTTTACGTCTTTTGCATGTGGCCTGTGCTCTGGTGAATACGACAACATCTTCATGATGAATTTACTCTGAAAAAGAAGCATAATAAAGGGCTATATTATAGGCTAAACTCGGTCCAATCAATATTTATCAGAAGGTAAATCAAGTTCCTTACCTCAGTCGAAAAACTCTGACTGAAACCTTTTGGAAACCTTTGATTTTTCAGGTCTTTCCACAGCTGCAATGGCAAGACAGACAGAGTGAATGAATTAAAGATTTTGTTTTTGTAAATGTCTGTAAAGACATTGAATACAGTCTCTACTGATGACTATCATCAAAGACTACTGACCTTCTCTCTTTCCATACCAGTAGATATTTTCCAGAGCATCTCAAACCATACGAGTCCCAGGGGAAAAATGTCTGTTTTTTCATCATAATTCTTCTCATTTTCCTGAAGTAAACAATGTTTTTAATTTTATTAGTATTTATTTATTTTCTTATTTATTCATTCATTCAATGTTTTGCAAATACAATACACTAAATACATTTTTACAAATCTAACTGTAAAATATAAAACTGTAAATGTAGTTCTTGGGTTATTTATGAGCATAAAGGACCCTAAGCTGTAAAGCAATAAAAATGCATCACCTGTTCAGGACTCATATAAGATGGTGTTCCTCTGTTTGACCTCTCTACAGGGTCACCATTTTGATCCGTCTGAGCCGCCACCAGCCCAAAGTCTCCGATCTTCACTTTACCATCAGCACCAAACAGTATGTTATCAGGCTAAAAGGAAAGAACACACGGGTAAAATGCTCATTTGTTTAAATGTAAGTTTAGTTGGCTCCCAGCAACAAATATGAAATACCTTCAAGTCTCTGTGGATGAGCTTGTTTGCGTGGATGTATTCCACTCCAGTGATAATTTCATAAAATATTTTATGGATTTCCACTATGATTCTTTGTTTTTCCATAAAATTTCTCGCCTTTATCCAATCAGTCAGTGTTCCTCCCTTGCAGAACTCCATCTGAATAAATAAGTATGTCCTGCTGCTGAAATAAGAGTCACACGGGTCAACATTTAACATTGCAATGCACGGTATTGTCCTAAATGTGTCATATTATGCTTTTTTTTCAAATTATATTTAAATGTAAATACATCTTAGATTTATGCTGACAAAATGTAGAAATAAATCACTTCCATGACCATGTGATTTGCTGCTGTGCCTCTTTGGATGTGAAATGACTAACAGCTTTTCTTCAGGGTTTGACATTTGGCTTTATACTGTAGTGTTTAAACCGCTCTACCCTTCAATAACAGCCGCTTTCATCACATTATGCCAGATTCATAATTCAGATTAAATGTGCAATTATTCAGATCAGACGGAAATGCACAGGGAATTATTTTTTATTTTTTTTTGTCAAAATAAACCATTTCTAACACTGTTATTCTTCAGAGGAAAATGCAGTTTGGGGCATTTTTGGACCTATTTAAAAGTTACAGTAAAATATAATCTGTTTTTTCCAAAAGAGCAAAGAAAAGTTGATTCCTCATTATACGAGCCCTTTAAACAATGTAGTTGTAGTGCCATAAATTTCCATCAAAGAAATAAACTCACTGATTTGAGTCTAAACAGTCAGTTCTGTTGTTTCCCGAGGGCTCAGCAGCAGCGGATGCTGATCTGAGAACAGACCCAGTTACAGTTACATTTACATTCATGCATTTGACAGATACTTTTAACCAAAGGGACTTAAAGTACATTAGGGCTACATTTTATTAGCAGATGCATCTGCTGGGAATAAAACCCTTGATAGTTGACACACTGTATTACTAGTTTACCCTTAAAGATAATTAAAGGAATTAAAGGGATAGTTAAAATGTAAATGTGAAGTTTATCTGCTTACCCCCAGGACAGCCAAGATGTAAGTGACTTTGTTTCTTCAGTAGAACACAAACGAAGATTTTTAAGTCAAACCATTGCAGTCTGTCAGTCATATAATGGAAGTAAATAGGAGTCACGGCTTTGAGAGTAAAAAAAAACATACACAAACAAAACCAAATTAAACCCTGCGGCTCGTGACGATACATTGATGTGTAAAGACACAAAACGATCAGTCTTTGTAAGAAACTGAACAGTATATATATCATTTTTTTACCTCTGATTTTCACCGCAATGTTCGAACTGTCCTGAGCGCGTTCAACAGCCGGATCGCAGACTTATAAGTGCATTACCGCCACCTATCTCTCAAGTGGACCATTGACACTCCTAACTGAGATTGTAGATAGACTTCCACTTCTATTATATGACTGACAGACTGCAACGGTTTGAGTTAAAAATCTTCGTTTGTGTTCTACTGAAGAAACAAAGTCAGTTGAATGTCCTGCGGGTAAGCAGATAAACATCACACTTTCATTTTTGGCTGAACTATCCCTTTAAGGAACTTTGAAATCCGTCGTAACATTTTAACACACGACGTCACATAATTTTACTACACTGTAAAAAAATGACTTTAAAATAAAACAAATATTGTAGTACGTTTTACAACAAAATAGTCTACAATTTCTACTAACTTTACGCTTAATTAAATGTTACTTGCCATCTGTTTTGTGAAATTTACAAGCAATTTCT
This sequence comes from Sinocyclocheilus grahami, assembly GCF_001515645.1. Lineage (NCBI taxonomy): Eukaryota > Metazoa > Chordata > Actinopteri > Cypriniformes > Cyprinidae > Sinocyclocheilus > Sinocyclocheilus grahami. The sequence goes on along the minus strand of NW_015505795.1, from coordinate 51,659 downwards.
GAGTAATAACCCCCCCCCCAGTGTACTTAAAGGGGTCATATGATGCTATTTTAAAGATCATTAATTTGTGTATTTGGTGTAACAGAATATGTTGACATGCTTTAATGTTCAAAAAACACATTATTTTGCAAATACTGTACATTATTGTAGGTCCTCTATGCCCCGCCTCTCTCAAACACGTAGTTTTCAACAAAAAAAGCCCCCTCCTTCCGACAAGCGCAGCCTGCTCTGATTGGCCAGCTGACCCAGTGCACTGTGATTGGCCGAACACCGCAAGCACTCATCAGAAATGTAACGCCCCTTACCATAATCGCAGCTTCAGCTTTCAAAGTAAATATCAAGACAGTTAATAATGTCATTAGTTTTCCCATCATTTCAAGCCCGAAAGGACAACAGAGTTGCGTGACAGACACAGTGATGATGCAGTACACAAGCCGTTCCTTCATCTTGACTGAGCTTTCAATGTTGTTACGGGAAAGGATGAAGCTGATTGGTTGGTTCTTGTCACATGACCCCGCGGTGCGCTTGCGGCATTCTGAAAAGTTGAAATGTTTTTATCTCGATGCGGCGCGGACGCGCCTGGAAAAAATTAGCACGTCGCACCAAGTGCGCGTTGCGTCCATTATGAGCGCGCCTTCATTTGAAATAACAAACTTGAGCGCGCAAAAAACGCGATATGTGAATGGCCCCTGAGATTGTAGATAGACTTCCACTTACATTATATGACTGACAGACTGCAACGGTTTGAGTTAAAAATCTTCATTTGTGTTCTACTGAAGAAACAAAGTCTCCTACATCTTGGATGCCCTGCAGGGGGTAAGCAGATAAACATCACATTTACATTTTTGGCTGAACTATCCCTTTAAGGAACTTTGAAATCCGTCATAACATTTTAACACACGACGTCACTTAATTTTACTACACTGTAAAAAATGACTTTAAAATGTTGTAAATAAAACAAATATTATAGTACGTTTTACAACAAAATAGGCTACAATTTCAGCCTTTCTACTAATTTTACGTTTAATTAAATGTTACTTGCCGTCTGTTTTGTGAAATTTACAAGCAATTTCTGAGTAATTCCCCCCGTGTACTTAATATAAAAACACTTTTTGTCTGAGTTTTATCACGGCGACCTTTTAATATTATAAAACGTACCACATTTAAACTCTTTTCTCTCTCTCTTTCTCAATTCAATTGAATTCAAATGAGCTTTATTAGCATGACTGTGTACCATTTCAATCAATATATTATACAAGCATACTGATAAATAAAAAGTATCTCTCTTTAGCTAATGTTCTGGAATAGACTGATAATATCTTAGACCCCATTCTGACATTTTTAGACGAGGGATTGAGTAGGTAATTCTACAGGATTTTTATTTACAATGATAGCCTAGCAATTGAAGTATGCTTAAACAGATTAAAAAATAAAAAATAAAATAATATAATAATATAAAATCAGACGTGAGCAAATAAGAAAACCTTCACAGACAGCAAAAAAGAGAAAAGCATGGATACAAATGCACCACTTTAACTGTAGACAAGGTTTAAAGCTCCATGATTTATTGTTACAGAATATTATGCAATACAGACAGGTTCACAATAAAGACTGACAGCTGATGGATTCAACTTCTGTTCCAAAGGAAATTCATGTAAATAGAAACTGAGTGAATCAACACTCGAGTTATATTTGTCAACCATTGATTCTTCACCAGATAAATTCAGACTGAATTACAGTAATGCAACAGCATGATCAGAGAGGAGTTTTTTTTAAAGATACCACTAAATATTGTAGAAACTTAATTTGCTGTAAAGTTGCTTTGCAACGATTTGTGAAAAGCGCTATACAAATAAACTGACTTTATAGCTTTTTGCTCTTGTTTTTCTTTCTTTTGTGTTCTACAGAACACAGCAGGCATTCTACTACATACTTTCCACAGAAGAACGGCATTAAGGATGAGTAAATGATGAATTTTTATTTTTACATCAACTTCCCCCTCGTAGTTTTTTTTTTAGAATTGCACACTTGCCGTGTGAACCTTTTTGTAAGTTGCTCTATGGAAGCATCTGCTAAATGCTTCACCTTGAATGTTACAGTATAAGCAACTGTTATTATTATAAAGGCATATAAGAGATGAGATCTCATTAAACGGTCCTGTTGTCTTTATCTGCTTTCAGGATGTTAGTATACCGGTCCAGCTCTCTGATCAGCTCGGAGGCGTCTGGTCTCTCGTCAGGACTGGGACTCAGCATTCGATCTATGAGCTTGTGCTGTTTCAACAGCCATGAAAAACGAGTCCGCATGTTAGGTAACGATCAGCTTTGAGTAAGTGATCATAGCAGGCTAATATTTAAATTGATTGACCAATTGATAATAGCACAATAGCACTTGCACCAAAGAAAACCATGCTCTATTTCAACATCGTCACTAATGAAATTACACTCACCTCAAAGTTACATTTCTTGGAGAACTGTGATGGAAAATCCCTACTTCTTATATCATCCCAAATCTAAAAGTCACAAAGTTTAAAAAAAAAATTACTTCAATATTTAAAATTATTTGTGATACTCTGTATTTTTGTCTTGTTTTCTAGTACAATTATCGAAACACTCTAAAATGTAGATACATTTAGAAGCAAAATAACTTGAGATATGAAGTCTTGTTTTATGAAAAATGTATAACTTTTTTTTTTTTTGCTTAAAAAAAAATAAAAAAAAATAAAAAAAAATTTTCCCTTTTAATTAAGTTTATTTTTTCTCACCCCACTGGCAGATATATGTTCCTGTTTTAAGCATAAATTTTAATATTATAATATTTAACTGGGAGTTTTTCAGAAAATAAAACTTAATATCTTAAGTCATTTTGGTTTTCGAGTAAATGTACCTCGACTTAAGAATGTTTAGATGTTTGTACCTGAAAAATGACAAAAATACTAAGAAAATCATTCTTTGTAGTGTAACATATCAGACACTTAGATGTAGATTCAAGTTTCGTGTTCAGGATGAATACATAGATTGTATTACTATATAAGAGACTAAAAGACGAATCAAACCTTTTTCCTTTCATGCAACGTGAAGAGATTCCAGATGAGTTCAAAATAAATGAGACCCAGAGCGTATATATCCACCTTTCTGTCATACGATGTTTGATTCGCCTAAATTTTCAGTTTAAAAACAGTGAAATCTTCAGCATTACACTCACATAAAGCACACTTACATATGATCTCATAGTACCTTCAGTCAGATAGATTCTTATTTACTTTGTAAACGCATATTCCTCACAATCTTACTGTGCATGTTTTATTATTGTGCATGAACATTCCAATTTAAATGAAACATGCAAAATTACAGTCCAGTAAAACGGTTTATGAACAGCAGGTCAAATTCTAATGTATGTCTCCTGACTCACCTGTTCTGGGCTCATGTAAATACGGGTTCCTGTCCTTTTAGTCCGTACCAGCAGTTGCTGGTCATTGTCATTTTCTGCTGCGGTCACGAGGCCGAAGTCTCCAACCTTTACTGTTCCCTCACTGCTGAACATTATGTTCAAAGGCTGAAACGAAGAAACAGGAGAGCGTGATCAAAACAGCGTCAAACCAGGACTCTAGTGGAATTCAGAAGTCAGGAATTCCTTTTCAATTCTAGGTTATTATCGTTAACGAAAACTGAAATAAAAACATTTCTGTTACTTAATTTATATATATATGTGTATAGAAAATAGCTCAAATAAAATAGAAAAAAAACCTTCAAAATATTAATAAAACTATAATAGTACATAACACTGATTCTTATTTGCTCCCTTAATTTTAAAAAAATAATGAGGAAGATAATGATTTTGCAGTACTGCAGCATTTAATGCAATGATTTTATGAACTTAAGACTTTCGGCTCCAATTTAAGACCTTTTTAGGGGGTTATTTATGGAAGGTTGAACAATTTTGAATCTTAATTCTAACCATTTTTGATGATAAAACATACTAAGATTATAAGCGCACCTCAGAAGGAAACATTATAAAATAATTAAAAAATGCATTTCATGACCACTTTTTAACATCCAGTAAGGTGTGACCAATTTGATTTAACTACTTGTGACCATGGACCACAAAACCAGTCATAAGGGTCAATTTTTCAGAATTGAGCTGAATAAATAAGCTTTCCGTTGATGTATGGTTTGTTAGGATAGAACAATATTTGGCCGAGATACAACTATTTGAAAATCTGGAATCTGAGGGTGCGAAAAAATAAAAAATCAAAATCAAAATGTTAAGAAAATCATCTTTAAAGTTGTCCAAATGAAGTTCTTAGCAATGCATATTACTAATCAAACATTACGCTTTGATATATTTACGGTAGGAAATTTACTAAATATCTTCATGGAATACATGAATGTATTGTTGGCTATTGCTACAAATATACCCGTGCAACTTATGACTGCTTTTGTGCTCCAGGGTCACATTTTAGTGAGCTTCCCACCTTCAGGTCTCTGTGGATCAAGCCCTCTTTGTGGATGTACTCCACGGCCTTCAGCACCTGCCTGTTGATCTGTGCTGCCTCCTTCCTCCTCTCTGGGTCATGAACATCTGAAGAGTTTCTTTTATCAATCCAGGCATGAAGCGTGTCTCCCTCACAAAACTCCATCTGAATGTAGAGGAACTTTGTTTCCGGGTCACTGCCAGAACTAAAGCCAGCAGACAGAGAGAGCAGCACAAATACACATGTTACAGCTGGTTGAAGGTAGAGACTGCAGTTTGTTTCAGAAAGAGTTGTTTTTGGTGAATTACTCTGAGAGGCTGTAGCTCTCTGAAGAATCGTGTCTGTATGCCGTGTCCTCGACCCAACATGAGTAGTAGCGGACGATGTTGGCGTTATTAAACTTAGCCAAAGCACTGACCTCACGACGAGCTTTTCTAGGGAAATACAGTATATATATAATGACATTATGTTATGTAGTACAAAAATAAAGTTGCATTGCTGTATATTTTGTTTTAAAGGGTTAATTCACCCAAAAATGATAATTAGCCCATGATTTACTCATCCTCTAGGCATCCTAGGTGTATATGACTTTCTTCTTTCAGACGAATCCAATCAGAGTTATATAAAAAATTGTCCTTGCTCTTCCAATCTTTACGATGGCATGGGTGGGTGTTTTTGTTCAACAGTCCAAAAGTAGTCAAATAAAGCGCATCCATCCATAACAAAACATGCCTCACATGGCTCCGGGGGGCGGGGTGAATAATGGCCTCCTGTAGCAAATTGATGTGTTTTTGTAAGAAAAATATCCATATTTAAAACATTATAAACACCTTTTTCTCACTTCTGCTGACTGTCGTAGGCGGAAGACATTCCGGTGGATGACGTAGGACGTATGCGTCACATAAGCGCCGGTGATTAGTGACGAACGCGGAAGCGCGACAGAGAGAGAACAGAATAAAACGCCGGTCACGAATTAGAAGCATAAAACTAGGATTTGTAAAGAAGCATGTCAGAGGATTTCGATATAAGCCAAGAGGAGACTGGTTTTCCTTTGCTAAATTAAGGAAATTTTACTTCCTTTGCTCCTGTAAACAAACGTAGGTTTTGGCGAGACTCATATGCGCATGCGCTGCGCTGTGCCGACGTCCTGCTTCATCTGCCGGAAAGGCAGTCTCTCGTGAATGAGCATATGACAGTTAGCGGAAGTTACACAGAACTATTTATATCATTTTAAATATGGATATTTTTCTTACAAAAACGCATGGATTCGCTACAGGAGGCCATTATTCACTTCCCCCCCCCAGGAGCCACGTGAGGCACATTTTAATATGGATGGATGCACTTTATTTGACTACTTTTGGACTGTTGAACAAAAACACCTGCCCATGCCCTTATAAAGCTTGGAATATAACTCTGATTCGTCTGAAAGAAGAAAGTCATATACACCTAGTATGCCTTGAGGGTCAGTAATACATGGGCTAATTTTGATTTTTGGGTGAACTAACCCTTTAAGACCTAGTTAGCTGCTGGCTTAGATAACTTTTTTGGACATCATATTGACACAACTACTGTGAAGCCTATTTAAAATGGCAGGTTTTAGGATGATGTAACCTATAGGACACATATCAAGTTTTTGCAACTATCAAATTATTTATTATTTATTTAAAGACAAAGATGATAAAATAACTTAAGTTCCTTACTTTGTACTCGTCACTATCTTCACAGCATAATATGTGCTCTCAAGCTTTCGTCTTGCCTTGAAAACACGGCCGAAGCCACCTTTGCCAATCGGATTTATTGAGTCAAAGTCTTCTAAAAACCTACAAAGATGAACATAAAGGCAAAACAAGATTATTTTTCTTTGCCAATTGGCAGATATTTTTTCTTGTTTTTAGCAAAAAATAACAACATTTAGATTTTTTTTTCTTCTTCAGAAAACAAGTCATAATATCTTAAGTCGTTTTGATTCTCAAGTAAATGCATCTTGATTCAAGAATGTTTAGAAAGTAGTACTGGAAAATGACAAAAATACTAAGAAAATCATTCTTTGTAGTGTAACATATCAGACACTTAGATGTAGATTCAAGTTTCGTGTTCAGGATGAATACATAGATTGTATTACTATATAAGAGACTAAAAGACGAATCAAACCTTTTTCCTTTCATGCAACGTGAAGAGATTCCAGATGAGTTCAAAATAAATGAGACCCAGAGCGTATATATCCACCTTTCTGTCATACGATGTTTGATTCGCCTAAATTTTCAGTTTAAAAACAGTGAAATCTTCAGCATTACACTCACATAAAGCACACTTACATATGATCTCATAGTACCTTCAGTCAGATAGATTCTTATTTACTTTGTAAACGCATATTCCTCACAATCTTACTGTGCATGTTTTATTATTGTGCATGAACATTCCAATTTAAATGAAACATGCAAAATTACAGTCCAGTAAAACGGTTTATGAACAGCAGGTCAAATTCTAATGTATGTCTCCTGACTCACCTGCTCTGGGCTCATGTAAATACGGGTTCCTGTCCTTTTAGTCCGTACCAGCAGTTGCTGGTCATTGTCATTTTCTGCTGCGGTCACGAGGCCGAAGTCTCCAACCTTTACTGTTCCCTCACTGCTGAACATTATGTTCAAAGGCTGAAACGAAGAAACAGGAGAGCGTGATCAAAACAGCGTCAAACCAGGACTCTAGTGGAATTCAGAAGTCAGGAATTCCTTTTCAATTCTAGGTTATTATCGTTAACGAAAACTGAAATAAAAACATTTCTGTTACTTAATTTATATATATATGTGTATAGAAAATAGCTCAAATAAAATAGAAAAAAAACCTTCAAAATATTAATAAAACTATAATAGTACATAACACTGATTCTTATTTGCTCCCTTAATTTTAAAAAAATAATGAGGAAGATAATGATTTTGCAGTACTGCAGCATTTAATGCAATGATTTTATGAACTTAAGACTTTCGGCTCCAATTTAAGACCTTTTTAGGGGGTTATTTATGGAAGGTTGAACAATTTTGAATCTTAATTCTAACCATTTTTGATGATAAAACATACTAAGATTATAAGCGCACCTCAGAAGGAAACATTATAAAATAATTAAAAAATGCATTTCATGACCACTTTTTAACATCCAGTAAGGTGTGACCAATTTGATTTAACTACTTGTGACCATGGACCACAAAACCAGTCATAAGGGTCAATTTTTCAGAATTGAGCTGAATAAATAAGCTTTCCGTTGATGTATGGTTTGTTAGGATAGAACAATATTTGGCCGAGATACAACTATTTGAAAATCTGGAATCTGAGGGTGCGAAAAAATAAAAAATCAAAATCAAAATGTTAAGAAAATCATCTTTAAAGTTGTCCAAATGAAGTTCTTAGCAATGCATATTACTAATCAAACATTACGCTTTGATATATTTACGGTAGGAAATTTACTAAATATCTTCATGGAATACATGAATGTATTGTTGGCTATTGCTACAAATATACCCGTGCAACTTATGACTGCTTTTGTGCTCCAGGGTCACATTTTAGTGAGCTTCCCACCTTCAGGTCTCTGTGGATCAAGCCCTCTTTGTGGATGTACTCCACGGCCTTCAGCACCTGCCTGTTGATCTGTGCTGCCTCCTTCCTCCTCTCTGGGTCATGAACATCTGAAGAGTTTCTTTTATCAATCCAGGCATGAAGCGTGTCTCCCTCACAAAGCTCCATCTGAATGTAGAGGAACTTTGTTTCCGGGTCACTGCCAGAACTAAAGCCAGCAGACAGAGAGAGCAGCACAAATACACATGTTACAGCTGGTTGAAGGTAGAGACTGCAGTTTGTTTCAGAAAGAGTTGTTTTTGGTGAATTACTCTGAGAGGCTGTAGCTCTCTGAAGAATCGTGTCTGTATGCCGTGTCCTCGACCCAACATGAGTAGTAGCGGACGATGTTGGCGTTATTAAACTTAGCCAAAGCACTGACCTCACGACGAGCTTTTCTAGGGAAATACAGTATATGACGACATTATATTAGGTACACTGCTGTATATTTTGTTTTAAAACCTAGATATACATACTTTTTTGGCCATCATAGGCACACAACCACTGTAAAGGCAATCTAAAATGGCAGGTATTGGGATGATGTATCCTATAGGACACACATCAAGTTTTTGCAACTATCAAATTACATTATTTAAAGACAAAGACGATATAACAACTTCATTGACTTACTTTGTACTCTTCACTATCTTCACAGCATAATATGTGCTCTCAAGCTTTCGTCTTGCCTTGAAAACACGGCCGAAGCCACCTTTGCCAATTGGATTTATTGAGTCAAAGTCTTCTAAAAACCTACAAAGATGAACATAGCAGTTTCAAAACAATGGATTTCTAAAGGAAAAAAGCTTTTTGAAAGCTATGCTGACTGACACAAAGTAAGCGGGTTATGATTCACCTTGACTTCATAGCTTGGTTTGAAGTTTGACCTCCAGATGGCTTTGCTGGGTTTTGTACATTCATGTTAGGACCAACCTGTGGAAAGTATTGGAAGAAGAAAAATTCTAGAAATAAGTCAATAGAAGAAAAACTTTTTTTTCCTTGCGTTTGGAGAATTTTGGAACTGGCTTTATAAAAACATCCTATTCTTATTTCTGCCAGATAAGAAAAAAAAGCTTTGATAAATCCTAATAATTATATAAAAAGTCATAATTATGAGATTAAAAAGTCGATATATTATTATATTAAAAGGTTACAATTATGATATAAAAAGGCGTAATTATGAGAGGTGTATATTATGGTACTAAAAGGGTACAATTATGACCTATAAACTTAATTTTTACATCATAATTTTGCCTTTTTCGCCATAAATTTGTCTCATAATATTGATTTTGTAAAATCTAATAATTATATCTTTTTATCTGGAAATCTTATGTAGCGGAAATGAGCTTTCACACCCGTTGAACTGGCCTTTTTTTTTGCATTTATCTATTAATTTTGCAAACATTACTTTCGGGGGGATACTCAAAGTAAAACATACATGTCCCAAACTTCACATGCGTATATATTTTCAGTCTTTGCATTTTTCATTTGTCACAGAAAATGCAACTTTCATAACTTCATTCTGTTTTACTTTACAGTTCAGCTAATACGGTTTTGTACTCATTTACATCACCATTATTGGCAAATAATGTTGCAATACCTCTTTACTCCCGGCCAGGCCATTTGGTGACAGATTAAAATTTGGTGCTAATCTAGAAGAAGAAAAAAATGTAGCCATTAATGACTAAAAAAATATAAATTATATACATAAAAACAAAATCTAAAAATGCTTACTTTATTTTGGGCTTCACATCCAGTGGACTCACACTCTGTAACAGATTGATTTCATAAGTTTTTCAAATATATATATATATATAATACAATGAAATGTGTTTATGTTTTTTTAATCGGATAGCCTCTAATATATTAGTGTGTAAAACGCGTGAATATGTAAAAAAAAAAATAACTACACAAATGCAAATGCTACCAATAACGCAGACAGGACTTACTGGACTTATGGCCATTGGAGAACTGACAGCAGATGAGTCTTTAAAGACAATGAAAGAACTTGAGCTGGGAGTTTCAGACGAGCTTTTTGAGGAGGGTTGTGCATCCTGAGATTTACTATAAAACAGATAAACAGTAAACGTCAACATATCTTTATATTATTATATGCACATAATATATACTTCTATAAAGATGCATTGTTATTTTGTTCATTTGAACTTACGATGTCTCTTGAGTTTGTGAAGAGCTGTCATTTTCAGAACTCTGTTCATTCAAAACATGCATGTGCATTAATAAACATGGCATCATTAACATCTAAACCAAATACAAGGTATTTCTGAAGCGTCCTGCCTGTGTGGTCCTTCCAGATTGCTCCTTAATTTCGCTCCAAGCGTGCTGAGCAGCATGTTGCTTTGCCTCTTTTGCGCTCTTTCCTTGTCCTTCAGGGTATTCCTTCCCGTCTATGACAACTTTATATACAAACCTGAAAAAGAACATTTTCAGTTTTTCGTTTTCAACTCAAACGAATCTGCAGAGTTCAAGACTTACTCAGGGTTGTGAGGAGGGCCTCGTTTCTCCACTAATTTGAAATCAAGTGTATGTTTATATTTCTGGCTGTAGTTATTGAGAAGTGCTATGTAGTTGCTGTCAGGGATGGTGCTTCGAGATTCATCAGCAAAACTCAAACTGGAACGGTCCAGGCTAGCACTTGAATAAAGGACAAGAAGTCAAAATTAACAGCACAATATAGAGTATAGTAATTAAAGGAATAGTTCAGCTAAAAATGAAAATTAGCTGAAAATGTCATCATCCTCAGGCCATCCAAGATTAGGATGAGTTTGTTTCTTCATCAGATTTGGAGAAATGTAGCACTGCATCAGTGTCTCAGCAATGGATGCTCTGCAGTGAATGGGTGCCGTCAGAATGAGAGTCCAAACAGCTGATAAAAACATCACAATAATCCACAGCACTCCAGTCCATCAGTTACCATCTGGAGAAGACAAAAGCTGAAACAAATCCAGCATTAAGACGTTTTTAACTTCAAACCTTTGCTTCCTGCTAAAATATGAGTCCATAATCCATAATAACGCTTCTTCCAGTGAAAATGTGGTCTGGTCTGAATCAGGAGAGAAATCTGCACAGATCAAGCAGCGTTTACAAGCCAAAACAGCTCTAAACAAATATATGGCTGGATTTTGATGTGAAAGACAACAGGAGATGCACTTTTTCACTGGAGGAAGAGTTATGGATTATGGACTCGTATTTGAGTTAAAAAC
>NW_015505795.1:39811-40302 GCF_001515645.1 Sinocyclocheilus grahami | reverse complement strand
TTTACAAGCCAAAACAGCTCTAAACAAATATATGGCTGGATTTTGATGTGAAAGACAACAGGAGATGCACTTTTTCACTGGAGGAAGCGTTATTATGGATTATGGACAGCTTTTGTCTTCTCCAGATGTTCACTGATGGACTGGAGTGGTGTGGATTACTAGTGGATTATTATGATGATTTTATCAGCTGTTTGGACTCTCATTCTGACAGCACCTATTCACTGCAGGAGCATAGGTACCCAGACTCTATTTTAATCATTCTTGGAGATTTTAACAAATCAAATCTCTCCCGTGAACTGCCAAAATACAAGCAGCACATTACATGTCCCACCAGAGTCAGTAATATACCGGATCACTGTTACACCACAATAAAGGATGCATATCACTCTGTCCCACGAGCCGCTTTGGGGCTCTCTGATCACTGTTTGGTTCATCTTATACCGACCTACAGGCAGCAACTGAAATCAGCTAAACCTGTATTAAGGACTGTA
>NW_015505795.1:35203-37703 GCF_001515645.1 Sinocyclocheilus grahami | reverse complement strand
GAGAGACACCGTCTGGACCTTTGGTTTTCCTTATCTTCTGCTTTCTGAAGACTTTGCATACATCCTCTTCACAGATCTTGAGTGCAGGATGAGAAACCGTAGGGGGGAGGGAGGGGGAGGGTGTTGATGGCTGTGCTTTGAAACGGTCGGGGTGGGTGTGGGGTGTCAGACCAGGCTTTTGCTTTTCAAACCTGCAGTAGAACTCGTTCAGGTCTTCAGCCAGTTGTTGATTGGCCTCAGTGCTGGGGGATGGGGTCTTGTAGCGGGTGATGGCTTTCGGGCCTTTCCACACTGATGTAGGGTCATTACTTGAAAGCTGTTTTTTTTTAGCTTTTCAGAGTAGTTTAACTTTGCCACTCTTATCTCCCTATTCAGTGTGTATTTGGCCTGTTTGTACAAGTCTTTGTCCCCACTCTTGTAGGTGTCCTCTTTGGCCTGGTGAAGCTGTCCTCTGACTAAAATGTCCAGTAAAACATCTGAATGCTCAAATGTCGGCAGAAAGTTATTTGGTGTGCTATTTCTGATGTCCAGGAGTTCGTTCTTAGTAAAGCTGATCGGGAAAAAATTGCTTAAAACAGGACAAACAAACCAAAAAAGTACAAGTACCAAGTACCGACAAACCATGGCTGCCATCCGCGGCGCCATCTTGCGTATTAACTGCTGGAGACAAAGAACAATGTATTTCCAGCTACTTAGATTGAGAAATAAATGACCAGGTATAGTAATATAAACACGAATTTATGGTTCCCCCCCCCCCCCTTGTTTCTGTAAATATGAAATCTGGCAAGTAACAGATAAATCAACAAAATATCATTCGTTTGATCTAAATGCTTAAAACTATGCTATAAATATCAAACATAACTATAAAACCACAAGAAAATGTTAATACCTAGAGGTGTCACGTACAAAAATCACGGTATTTTCACACAGTCAACAATGAATTAATCAATAAAAAAATAATTAAATTAATAACTATGCAATCACAATGTTTGCGATTGGCCGAGATTAAGTTACACACACAGAACCATTTAAGTGATGCATCAGGGTCAACACTGATATAAAACCACACAATTATAATCAAAAAATCATTTAATGAACGAATATGAAAATATAAATATTAAACACAGCTATGCAAAAACATCAAAAGCAAATGAAAAAGAAGTGTTCCAGATTATTCCAGGTGGCTCTAGTCGTCAGGATCTGCTGCTGTGTCTCCAGGACAGTTTGAGCTCAGATCCTCCTCATCTGTTGAAGAACAGTTTATTTATCATTTATGTATCTGCTCAAACATTCATTATACGCAGCGCCGTTTCTAGGCATAGGCAAACTAGGCAGTCGCCTACAAGTACTTTTTACTTTTATAGCTGTTTATTATTTATTCTAAGTCAAAAATGTCTTCACAATGACAGCAGAGTCATGTATAAACTGTAAATTCCCGATATGACCTGTTTTTTTTCTCTCTCTTTTTGTAAAAACGTTATGGGAAAAAATTGTTAATAGGTTAACAGTAAGTTCCTATACTATATACACTGTAAAAACTGTAAAATATCTAACCAGACATTTCATGTAATTTTACAGTAAAATGCTGTTAATTTTACAGTTTTTAGAAGAGAAAATAAAAAAATCAATGTATAATTTACAGTCAAAAACTATAAACTGATATTCCCAGAATTCCCTGCATGACACTGCACATTTGAAAGTATTTTGTTTAAATAATCATGTTTTTTAATAGTTTTTGTTATTAGTTATGTATATTTGGGCTTTATGTTACATCTTCTGTTGTTTAATGAAAGTTGAATGCATTATTTAAGTATCATGTGTGTTACCATGATGGTGTTTTGTGTTTGCATGAATGACTCTGTGCACCTTCTACAGGTGCATCTCAATAAATTAGAATGTCGTGGAAAAGTTCATTTATTTCAGTAATTCAACTCAAATTGTGAAACTTGTGTATTAAATTAATTCAATGCACACAGACTGAAGTAGTTTAAGTCTTTGGTTCTTTTAATTGTGATGATTTTGGCTCACATTTAACAAAAGCCCACCAATTCACTATCTCAACAAATTAGAATACTTCATAAGACCAATAAAAAAAACATTTTTAGTGAATTGTTGGCCATCTGGAAAGTATGTTCATTTACTGTACATGTACTCAATACTTGGTAGGGGCTCCTTTTGCTTTAATTACTGCCTCAATTCGGCGTGGCATGGAGGTGATCAGTTTGTGGCACTGCTGAGGTGGTATGGAAGCCCAGGTTTCTTTGACAGTGGCCTTCAGCTCATCTGCATTTTTTGGTCTCTTGTTTCTCATTTTCCTCTTGACAATACCCCATAGATTCTCTATAGGGTTCAGGTCTGGTGAGTTTGCTGGCCAGTCAAGCACACCAACACCATGGTAATTTAACCAACTTTTGGTGCTTTTGACAGTGTGGGCAGGTGCCAAATCCTGCTGGAAAAATGAAATCAGCATCTTCAAAAAGCTGGTCAGCAAAAGGAAGCA
>NW_015505795.1:33305-35137 GCF_001515645.1 Sinocyclocheilus grahami | reverse complement strand
CACCTGAGCAGTGCCACAGGCTGATTGCCTCCATGCCACGCCGCATTGATGCAGTAATTCATGCAAAAGGAGCCCCTACCAAGTATTGAGTACATGTACAGTAAATTAACATACTTTCCAGAAGGCCAACAATTCACTAAAAATGTTTTTTTTTATTGGTGTTATGAAGTATTCTAATTTGTTGAGATAGTGAATTGGTGGGTTTTTGTTAAATGTGAGCCAAAATCATCACAATTAAAAGAACCAAAGACTTAAACTACTTCAGTCTGTGTGCATTGAATTTATTTAATACACGAGTTTCACAATTTGAGTTGAATTACTGAAATAAATGAACTTTTCCACAACATTCTAATTTATTGAGATGCACCTGTATATCTGCAATACTCATCTGCAATACTTATCAAAGATTATCCTGTCAGATGTTAAATAGACATTTAGTAATTGTCTTTAAGATGTATATATGGTTCATGTAAATCCACTTTTGAGACGTATGTGTACTTAATGGAGCTCCCCTGTTAGTTGTGCATTATAAAACGAGTTTTTACAGCAAAATCACAAATATGCTATATTATGTAGGTCACAGACAGGGTTTAGATTAATAGTTCAATTAGGACATTTAAGTAGCTTTTATAAATGTGCCTTGGATAAAAACACTACTGATGTGCATCTTGAGACAAAAAATATATATTTTAAGATCAGTCAGTTCAAGTTGCTTTCAGTTAAAACAGCCCAGACATGCATTTTAGTCTGGGACCAGCCTTGTCTGTGAAACTGGGGGATAGCGTCTTTACACCTTTTGCTTATATAATGCTTACATTACACCTTAGTTTTAATAGATTATTAACTCCATAAACAATACCACTGTATGAAAATAACTTACACGCTTCAATTTGAACGGTTATTTCGGGACAAAAAAAATTCTCACCTTTGTCTCTATACAAGCGGCCATCTTGCCAACAACATCTCGTTTTGACTTCTCGTATGGTTCTGTGTGATTTGGACAACTTCAAGTTAAGCCCCCTTCCAGTTACGCACCTCTCAGATTCAGATTCAAGTAGCTTTATTGGCATGGTAAAAAAGTATCTTTACATTGCCAAAGCGTAGAAACATTTAAATAGACATTTAACACAAATATACATAAGAATAGAATGATATAGCATATAGAGTCTATATATCTGTATAAAGTCAAATGAAAGTACTAATAAAGAGACAGGAGAAGGACTGGATCCTGTCATGTCAGTTTATGTGTGTTGTCCAGTGTTTTCTTCCGGCTGTGACTTGTGGTTCTGTTCTGCTGCTTGTGCTTTTATCATGGCAGGACTTGACGTACCTCGCAGCCAGGTTAGAGCTTGTTGAGGTTTCTCCCAGAATGTATGGAAGTTTGTCCTTTTGTTGTATCTGGTTGAAGTCTTTGTGCTGGTTTGTGAATTGGGGGAAGAATGTTTCCCTAATTTGTGTATAATTAGGGCATGTTGTTAAAAAGTGCAGTTCTGTTTCCACTTCATGTTGTGTGCAGTGTGGACACAATCCGTCTTCTTTTGGTAGCCAGGTCTGTCTGTGTCTGCCTGTCTCTACAGCGAGGTTATGGTCACGGAGCCTGTGCATGGTCAGGACTTTTCTTAGTTTAGGGTCTGCCACCGTGTTTAGGTATTCTGCCAATTTATATTCTCTGTTTAGAGACAGATAGCATTCTAATTTACTTTGTTGAGCTGTTGCTTCTGTCCAATGTTTCCGATATTTCTCTTTCTGTGTTTTAATGATTTGATTTAGTCTAGCTGGGGTTCTGGATTGTAAAGTCAGTTCTGAGACCAGCTGGCTGAGGGGGCTTTTCT
>NW_015505795.1:23054-30986 GCF_001515645.1 Sinocyclocheilus grahami | reverse complement strand
ATAGTTCAATTAGGACATTTAAGTAGCTTTTATAAATGTGCCTTGGATAAAAACACTACTGATGTGCATCTTGAGACAAAAAATATATATTTTAAGATCAGTCAGTTCAAGTTGCTTTCAGTTAAAACAGCCCAGACATGCATTTTAGTCTGGGACCAGCCTTGTCTGTGAAACTGGGGGATAGCGTCTTTACACCTTTTGCTTATATAATGCTTACATTACACCTTAGTTTTAATAGATTATTAACTCCATAAACAATACCACTGTATGAAAATAACTTACACGCTTCAATTTGAACGGTTATTTCGGGACAAAAAAAATTCTCACCTTTGTCTCTATACAAGCGGCCATCTTGCCAACAACATCTCGTTTTGACTTCTCGTATGGTTCTGTGTGATTTGGACAACTTCAAGTTAAGCCCCCTTCCAGTTTAATTTGAAACTGTAATTTTGGTTTTTGTTAACTTTCGTAACTTTGGTTTCGTAACGGCTTTTTTGGAATATCATAATTTTAGTCTTTTTAAGGTGAACTGACAAGGCCCATGTCTGACAGAAGGTGTGCAGGAGGTCCAGGTGCTGCTGTAGCTCTCTTGCAGTCCACAGACAGACACTCTTGGAGTTACGTCAGACTTGCTCTGATGTCACGCTGACGTGTGCCAAAAAACTCTGTGCGGCTGTGTCAGATTGTGCAGTTGCTCTCCACCGACTGCGCTGATCAAAAGCATGATGGGAAACGACTGACTGACGACACAGCTTAAAGCTCATTGGTTCAGACAACCGTGATGTTGAGTTCTCTTCTAAAATATTTTATTTTTATCTGATTTCATATGATTATGTATTTAAATTATGCATGAATGTTCCCAAACACTATGACAGCGCGATCTCTGTGTGAGATATGTGATTGTTGTCATATTTCTATAAAAATCTGAAATACATGTTTGTATTAAAGTAAAAATGAATGATAAATACACCTTTCGTATGGAATTAAATAGCAAGCACTTTGAGTGTCTTGTTCATAATATTTATTTTCATATAAAAGCAACAGAACTGAAATTATATCGTGTCTATTAGCAGCACAGCATGTAAGTGTGAATAACGCAATATCTGCCTTTGATCTCGTTGGTATCTGCTCCACTTCGAGAGGTCAGAACTGTCCGGCTTGACTGCGCTTATTTCACTCCTCCCCTCACTGCAGCCGTCTACTCTCGCCTACATTTCAGGCGAGGCGAGGCGCATCTCAAACAGGCCTCATGAGATCGTTTTGTCGAGGTAACGCGACATCCTTATGTTGTGGCCATGAGATGTGAAGTCGTGGCCTGGAGATGCTATGTTGAGGACTACATATTTTTCTCGTGGCCACGAGTTTAATGCGTAAACAAACCTACAAGCACAAAATGTTTTCACATTACACAATATTGCATTATGGTTGCAATTTGGTTTCTCGGTTTTGAGAAACATATTTTAGTTGCAATTACATCTAAGATGCAAATACATCTTAATTTTATGCAGCCAACATTACAGAAATGTTGTGAAATTACGTTAATGGTTGTAAAAGTACCATAACAACATCATTATAATGTATTTTTACAATAAAAACAAAATGAGACTCAAATATTTAAAATATGCTACAATAAATCTAGTAGAAATTGTTAAATCATGCCTTCATGCCAGAAATATCTGATCCAGCCCCGGACGCCTGATCCTGATACCTAAAACCTGTTAACAGGAGGTCTTGTCTGTTACCCAAAATACCCAAAACTGTATTAACAGTCTTCTATCAGCCAAGAAGTTGACTGAGCAAAGCCAGTGAAGAGCAGAAGCAGGAGACGAAGTGATGATAGTAAAAAGGAGCAAAGTTTATTTAATAATCTTATTTGCGTATGACTCAATGCTCAGACTTCGTCTGATGAACACAAGTCAAACAAGTAGTATTACACCAAACTGCTTCACAACAACATTCCATAAACCTTGAATTTCCATAAACCTCCCCACTTATCTCTTATTCATGAAGACAAACATCCCTCGAAAGCACACAGTCATAAGACTAAACAACAATGAAAAAAGTAATATAAAAAACAATAATATAATATAAATGATTAATCAGTTAATAAATCAATGAAATGAGTATTTAAATGATTATATGATTAAATGAATAAAATGATTATGAATAAATGAATATAAGAGAAAGAATGTAAAACACAAAACAAATGTATGGTTGCTCTCTTGAAGCAAAACACACACCGACTGCATTCGAGGATCCTTAGAATTGAATTGATCCTTAGATCCTTCAAAAGCTATTCTCATATTTTGTTTATAAAAACCACTCCCCAAAGTTTACATTTCATGAGTTTATTTTATCACCTTAATCAGACATCATTAAATAGTTAATCATTAAATCATGAACAAATCCATGAAATCATCAAAATAGAAACGTTGTCACCTGTCAGAAGTACTCTGTGGTAGTTCATTATTCTGAAAGGACCTGACCAAACTGCTGAGACGGTTTCTATGCACAAACATCTCAGATGGTTTTCTGGCTTAACACATTCTGATCCAGATGGAAAAACTTCTCCAGCTTTTCTTTTACGTCTTTTGCATGTGGCCTGTGCTCTGGTGAATACGACAACATCTTCATGATGAATTTACTCTGAAAAAGAAGCATAATAAAGGGCTATATTATAGGCTAAACTCGGTCCAATCAATATTTATCAGAAGGTAAATCAAGTTCCTTACCTCAGTCGAAAAACTCTGACTGAAACCTTTTGGAAACCTTTGATTTTTCAGGTCTTTCCACAGCTGCAATGGCAAGACAGACAGAGTGAATGAATTAAAGATTTTGTTTTTGTAAATGTCTGTAAAGACATTGAATACAGTCTCTACTGATGACTATCATCAAAGACTACTGACCTTCTCTCTTTCCATACCAGTAGATATTTTCCAGAGCATCTCAAACCATACGAGTCCCAGGGGAAAAATGTCTGTTTTTTCATCATAATTCTTCTCATTTTCCTGAAGTAAACAATGTTTTTAATTTTATTAGTATTTATTTATTTTCTTATTTATTCATTCATTCAATGTTTTGCAAATACAATACACTAAATACATTTTTACAAATCTAACTGTAAAATATAAAACTGTAAATGTAGTTCTTGGGTTATTTATGAGCATAAAGGACCCTAAGCTGTAAAGCAATAAAAATGCATCACCTGTTCAGGACTCATATAAGATAGTGTTCCTCTGTTTGACCTCTCTACAGGGTCACCATTTTGATCCGTCTGAGCCGCCACCAGCCCAAAGTCTCCGATCTTCACTTTACCATCAGCACCAAACAGTATGTTATCAGGCTAAAAGGAAAGTACACTTGCGTAAAGATCTGGAAAAGGCATAACCATTCTCCCAGTAAATATAATGAAATACCTTCAAGTCTCTGTGGATGAGCTTGTTTGCATGGATGAATTCCACTCCAGTGATAATTTCATAAAATATTTTATTTATTTCCACTGTGGTTCTCTGTTTTTTCTGATAATTTCTTTTCTGTATCCAATCAGTCAGTGTTCCTCCCTCGCAGAACTCCATCTGAATAAATAAATATGTCCCGCTGCTGAAATAGAGAGAGAGAAAGAACAGGCATGACCCATGGATGAATATTTAACATTGTGAGGTATTGTCTTAAAAGATACACTTTTTATTTTTATTAACAAGTTGCACCAAATCATTCATAATTTATTTTTTAAACAGTGATATTCCACTCTTTTATCTGGCCCTTAACATTAAATAAGGTTATATTGTAACCAAACCATCTGCAACTTTGAGGCACCTTACAGTATATTTTAGTGGTAACTGTATATAAGTCTTAGATTTATGTGACCAAAATTATAGAAAGTTTGTGATATTGCATCCATGATCATGATTTTAAAGAATTTTTATATATTGCTCTTTGCTGTGAATATATGCACGAGTAACAGCATTTTTTCAGGGTTTGCATCTGACTTAACGGTTTAAACTGCTCCACCCTTCAATAACAGCCCTTTTCATCACATTATGACAGATTCATAAACCAAATCTTGACATGTGCCACTCTGTTCAGATCAGACACAAAATGAACGGGGCTCTTTTTCAAAATAAATCGCAACTTGTTTCTAATATTGTTATTCTTCAGAGGGAAATGCAGAGCAGTAGTTTGGTTTCAACAGATGGCCTTTTTGGACAGATTTGAAAGTTACAGTAAAATGAAATCTGTTATTTTAAAAGATCAAGGAAAACACAGTTGTTGTGTCATAAATTTAAATCAACAAATAAACTCACTGATTTGAAGAGTCTAAACGGTCAGTTCTGTTGCTTCCTGTGGGCTCAGCAGCGGATGCTGATCTGAGGACAGACACAATTACAGTTACATTTACATTCATGCATTTGGCAGATACTTTTATCCAAAGAGATTTAAAGTACATCTTGAAGTCAATTAAGCTTCATTTTATCAGTAGATGCATTCTGGGAATCAAACCCCTGACCATTTGAGCTAACTCTGTATTACTAGTTTACCATATAAAGTGTCTCATAAGAAGACTGCTGAACATACTCTGTTACACTCAGACTTTCCACTCCTGATGTGTCATTTTCATCATCATCATCATCATCATCCCTCTCTTCACAGCTGTCTCTCTCAAAGATCCCTACATCCGATGAAGAACCTGGTGTACTGAACATAAAATGCATAAACGTGACTTTTGAGAAGCACTGAATGTTTCATCAAAAGTGCTGGAGACTTGCTTACTTGGACACTTGGTTTATTTCTTGGTTTGACGTCCAGTTGTCAGAACCTGGCCAGCATGTGATGTACCGTACTATGTTTGGGTGATCTAGTCGGGCCAGTGCCTTCACCTCAGAATCAGCGTTCCTGTTTTAAATCAAAGAATGAATAAAAATAAATAAATTAAAAGTAATGAATTAATAAATAAAGAAATACATAAAATAAATAAGGAATGAATGAACAAATAAACACAATAAATAAACAAACTAATGAATAAATTAAATCAATAAAAATAATGAATGAATGAATATATAAATTAATTAATTATGACTTGTATAAACTTACCCGTTTAAGATAACTCTCTTTACAGCGTAGATCTTGTCATCATATATGTGTTTTACTTTATAAACGCAGCCATAGCTTCCTTGACCAAGTTTTGCGATCACATCAAAACTATCAGACAATCTATAGATGATGCAAACATCAAAAAGCAATATACAGCAGAAAATCATTATGCATTATCCTATAACAAAACATTAATTTAAACCATTTCTCTGTTATATCTGAATTAATTAAACTAGATACTTCTGGTGGACACAAACCTGTCAGGTTCAATATGCTTACCCTGAAATGAAGTCACTGGGATCACCTTTCATCTCTCTGATCAGCTCTGAGGCGTCTGGTCTCTCTTCAGGACTGGGACTCAGCATTCGATCTATGAGCTTGTGCTATTTCAACAGCCGTGCAAAATGAGACAGCATGTTAGATAACGGTTGTCTTCGAGTAAGTGAACATAGCAAGCTAATATTCAAAATAACGTCTCGGTTACGTATGGTAACCCTCGTTCCCTGAAGGAGGGAACGGAGACGTCACGTCGGATGACCGACGAATTGGGATTTCGCTTAGAGAGACCAATCCACTTAGATTGTAAACTAAACGAGCCAATGCACAATGGCATGCGATTATTGCATCCAGCTGTCGCTGATCACAGCGTGAGTATAAGTGGGCAGCTGGTGCAGTGCATATTCAGCTTTTCGCTGAGGAGCCAAGCCGGTGACCCCGCCGCTCAGCGGTGGTACAGGAGCTCTGGCGACGGGACGTGACGGGAATGAGGGTTACCATATGTAACCGAGACGTTCCCTTTCAGTCGATCACTCTAGACGTCGACGAAGCTTCCTGCACCCCTACTTTTTGGCGCAGGCCAGGGCTTACCACAAAAAGGCCAGCTACTGCTGCTATGGCACTACCTACTCGGTAAGACTGGTTAACACTGGGAAAACGTACCCGTTCCACTTGGAACAGGGATGTTGCGAAAGCCCCATCCTTCCCGAAGGAGGTTTCGGAAGCACTTACACATATGAACAACCGTTTAGGCGCATATGGAAGATTAGAGGTGATTGTAACCCTCTTGGAAAAATAGCAGACGTTCCCAGCAGTCTGCCAGGGAAACAGGGGCTCTGAGGCTATACCTTGGACTTTACACATGGGATACATGGGATACGTGGGATCCGCTTAGGTCTCTACATATGGAACCCAGCCCTCTACCGGTTCTCACAGATTCATCGAGTGAGGGCCTGGTGCCAGATGCTCCACCATGTCTGGCTGCCGAGGGGATGGAGGAGCTCGACAGGGTCTACGATATGGACTCTATGGAGTGGTTTTAGCAAGCCGACCCGAAGCCGGGGCCACTCAGTGCTTCTACCCATTTGAGGTGAGAACACAGGAGGATACCGGCTCCACACAAAGGCTATAGAATCTAGCGAACGTGTTGGGGGTCGCCCAGCCAGCGAGGCGCCACGAGCTAGTACCCAGGTGGATGCAACACTTCTAGTTGAGTGAGCTCGTAACCTGATTGGGCAGAGCATACCCTGTGCCTGATAAGCCAGGGTGATGGCATCCACTATCCAGTGGGCCATCCTCTGCTTAGAGACGACATTCCCCGTCTGCCGGCATCCATGACAGACAAAGAGCTGGTCTGAGGTCCTGAAGCTTTGTGTCCAGACAATCTATAGATGATGCAAACATCAAAAAGCAATATACAGCAGAAAATCATTATGCATTATCCTATAACAAAACATTAATTTAAACCATTTCTCTGTTATATCTGAATTAATTAAACTAGATACTTCTGGTGGACACAAACCTGTCAGGTTCAATATGCTTACCCTGAAATGAAGTCACTGGGATCACCTTTCATCTCTCTGATCAGCTCTGAGGCGTCTGGTCTCTCTTCAGGACTGGGACTCAGCATTCGATCTATGAGCTTGTGCTATTTCAACAGCCGTGCAAAATGAGACAGCATGTTAGATAACGGTTGTCTTCGAGTAAGTGAACATAGCAAGCTAATATTCAAAATAACGTCTCGGTTACGTATGGTAACCCTCGTTCCCTGAAGGAGGGAACGGAGACGTCACGTCGGATGACCGACGAATTGGGATTTCGCTTAGAGAGACCAATCCACTTAGATTGTAAACTAAACGAGCCAATGCACAATGGCATGCGATTATTGCATCCAGCTGTCGCTGATCACAGCGTGAGTATAAGTGGGCAGCTGGTGCAGTGCATATTCAGCTTTTCGCTGAGGAGCCAAGCCGGTGACCCCGCCGCTCAGCGGTGGTACAGGAGCTCTGGCGACGGGACGTGACGGGAATGAGGGTTACCATATGTAACCGAGACGTTCCCTTTCAGTCGATCACTCTAGACGTCGACGAAGCTTCCTGCACCCCTACTTTTTGGCGCAGGCCAGGGCTTACCACAAAAAGGCCAGCTACTGCTGCTATGGCACTACCTACTCGGTAAGACTGGTTAACACTGGGAAAACGTACCCGTTCCACTTGGAACAGGGATGTTGCGAAAGCCCCATCCTTCCCGAAGGAGGTTTCGGAAGCACTTACACATATGAACAACCGTTTAGGCGCATATGGAAGATTAGAGGTGATTGTAACCCTCTTGGAAAAATAGCAGACGTTCCCAGCAGTCTGCCAGGGAAACAGGGGCTCTGAGGCTATACCTTGGACTTTACACATGGGATACATGGGATACGTGGGATCCGCTTAGGTCTCTACATATGGAACCCAGCCCTCTACCGGTTCTCACAGATTCATCGAGTGAGGGCCTGGTGCCAGATGCTCCACCATGTCTGGCTGCCGAGGGGATGGAGGAGCTCGACAGGGTCTACGATATGGA
>NW_015505795.1:14313-23044 GCF_001515645.1 Sinocyclocheilus grahami | reverse complement strand
TGGAGTGGTTTTAGCAAGCCGACCCGAAGCCGAGGCCTCTCAGTGCTTCTACCCTTTGAGGTGAGAACACATGAGGATACCGCCTCCACACAAAGGCTATAGAATCTAGCGAACGTGTTGGGGGTCGCCCAGCCAGCGAGGCGCCACGAGCTAGTACCCAGGTGGATGCAACACTTCTAGTTGAGTGAGCTCGTAACCTGATTGGGCAGAGCATACCCTGTGCCTGATAAGCCAGGGTGATGGCATCCACTATCCAGTGGGCCATCCTCTGCTTAGAGACGGCATTCCCCGTCTGCCGGCATCCATGACAGACAAAGAGCTGGTCTGAGGTCCTGAAGCTTTGTGTCCAGACTACGTAGCATCTTAATGCTCGGACGGGACAGAGCAAAGCTAAGGCTGAGTCTGCCTCCTCCGGGGGCAGCGCTTGCAGGCTCACCACCTGATCCTTAAAGGGAGTAGTGGGAACCTTGGGCACATAGCCGGGCCGGGGCCTCAGGGTTACCTGGGAGTCAGCCGGCCCAAACTCTACGCACGATTCGTCGACTGAGAATGCGTGCAGGTCCCCTACCCTCTTGATGGAGGCCAATGCAAGCAGGAGCAAAGTTTTCATTGACAGAAACTTTAGCTCGATTGTCTGCAAAGGCTCAAATGGACCCTGCTGTAGTGCTCTGAGCACTAGAGTCAGGTCCCAAGAGGGTATAGAGGGGGGCCGTGGAGAATTTAGCCTTCTCGCCCCCCTAAGGAACCTGGTGATCAGGTCATGCTTCCCTAGCGACTTCCCTTCTACGGGGTCGTGGTTAGCAGCAATCACAGCGACGTAGACTCTGAGGGTGGAGGGAGACAGCCTTCGCTCCAACCCTTGCTGCAAGAAGGACAGCACGACTCTGACCGGGCATCTTTGGGGGGTCTTCTCGGTGAGAAGAGCACCACTCGACGAACAGGTTCCACTTCAAGGCATAAGCGTGTCTCGTAGACGGTGCTCTGGGCGAAGTGATGGTGTCAACTACCTCTTGGGGTAGGTAACCTAGAACCTCCGCGTCCCATCCAGATGGGAAGTTTCCTGAGGTCTGGACGCGGGTGCCACAGGGTGCCCTGTCTCTGAGTCAGTAGATCCTTCCTCAGAGGAATCGGCCAAGGAGGGGCTGTCACGAGGAGCATTAGTTCTGGGAACCAGGTCCGGGTGGGCCAATAGGGCGCCACTAACAGGACCTGCTCCTCGTCCTCCCTGACCTTGCACAGTGTCTGTGCTAGAAGGCTCACTGGGGGAAACGCATACTTGCGTAGGCAAGTATGTTGATGTATGCAACGGTCGCAGCATTGTCTGTACGGACTAGTAAGTGCTTGCCTCGTAAGCGCCCTTTGAGACGGATCAAGGCAAGGCGCACTGCCAGCAACGTGACGCAATTGATGTGCCAGTGCAGTTGGGGGCCCGTCCAAACCCCTGACACGGCTGCCGCAATGAGAGCATGACTCATCCACGAAAGCCACCTCAGCGTGCTTAATGCCCAGACACGAGAGGCAGCGATCGTGACCATCACCCGGCGCCAGGTAACGACCACATCCAGAAACGCATGGATGGAAGGGCATCTTTGAAAAGACGTTCCACCCGTGAATGCTCTTTAGAACTGCTCTTTTAGTGTGCTGAAGCGCACAGGGGAGATGGCCGCCTGCAACACAATACAGCCTGATGTGTGCAACCCACTCGACATGGGACATGGGAAGAACCACAGCCGCTGAAGCGCCGTACCACCAGCACGAGAGCTTCCTAAGAGTGTGCTTGTACTCGAACTCGTAGTTTCACTGAAGCAGAAGATCAGGAGCAGAAACGCTCGGCTCCGAAGCGAAAAGCTGAATATGCGCTGCACCAGTTGCCTACTTATACTCATGCTGTGATCACCGACAGCTGGATGCAATAATCGCATGCCAATGTGCATTGGCTCATTTAGTTTACACTCAAAGTGGATTGGTCTCTCTAAGCGAGATCCCAATTTGTCGGTCATCTGACGTTGACATCGAGAGTGACCGAATGAAAGGAATCTGACTGATAAATTAATTGATAATTCCAGCATACATTAGCACTTACACTTAAGAAAAGCATGCTCAATTTCAACATCTTCAATCATGAAATTACACTCACCTCAAAGCTAAATTTCCTGGAGAACTGTGGTGGAAAATTCCTAACTCTTAAGTTTTTCCAAATCTAAACGTCACAAATAAAGTAAAACAATAATTTCATTATTTATAACAATTTGCATACTTGAAGTCCAGACACAAAATGAATACATGGACTGTATTATTAAATAAAGATGAACCAAACCTTGCTCTTTTCAGACACTATGGCAAGTTTCCAGATGAGTTCAAAGTATATGAGACCCAAAGCATAAATATCCACCTTTTTGTCATAGGGTGTGTGAGCCACCTAAACATTTAGATAGGAACAATGAAAATTTAACTTGAATAAAACACTTAAGGCATTTAAATGCTGTAAAAATCATTGCAATCAACATGAAATCAAAATATGCTTTTGGTAATGCACATTCCTAATCTCATTGTGCATGATTCACAAATATTTCT
Source organism: Sinocyclocheilus grahami (assembly GCF_001515645.1). NCBI lineage: Eukaryota > Metazoa > Chordata > Actinopteri > Cypriniformes > Cyprinidae > Sinocyclocheilus > Sinocyclocheilus grahami. Next base: position 20,470 of record NW_015505795.1, on the reverse strand, counting down.
AATGTTCTTTTTGAAGAATGCCTCTGAAATGACTTTTTCTTGACCTGACAACATAAATCTCTCCCCACAAACCAGCAGATGACTTTTCACAATCTATTCCCAATGGATAAAATCAAGTTCTACATTTTTCATTGAATAAATATCCATATTTACTTGTAAAATCATAACATTACAGTTAAGTAAAATGATTTGTGAATAGCAAGTCATGTTTTAATGTATGCCTCCTGACTCACCTGCTCTGGGCTCATGTAAATACGGGTTCCTGTCCCTTTAGTCCGTTCCAACAGTTGCTCGTCATTGTCATTTTCTGCTGTGGTCACAAGGCCAAAGTCTCCAACCTTTACTCTTCCCTTACTGAACATTATGTTCAAAGGCTGAAATAAAAAGTGATCTTTTTCATTACTTTAAATAAAATAAATGTTAACTGAGACATGGGTGTAGAATACAGAGGGGACATGCTCCCCCCCCTCCCTCCCTCCCCTTTTAACTCTTTCCCCGCCAGTATTTTTGAAAAAAGTTGCCAGCTACTGCCAGCGATTTTGATGATTTTCACTCAAATTTGATGGCCTACAGTATATTTTGCTTTATGAATATTTGAATATGCTATATGCTCTGATAAAGATCAGAGCCTCTACTTTTAAACAAAAAAATCTGTTTTATTCTAGCTTAAAGCATTCTTTTTTTATCAACACTTGAATATAGGTAGGTTTCATAAAAATGCATAATTTTGAGCAAAAAGGTGAGAAAAATCACATTTTTATTTAAAAAAAAAACTACATCTGGATAATATTCAGTACGATTATCAAAGCATAAATCCAGTAAATCGCTTCCATCAACACCTCCAAAGCTTGCACAGACATATACCACTTCCTGGATCAACATTTTACTCCGTAACATTATGCAGTTTTCATTTACAGTATATGCCGTCTATTGCTGATGATCGCATTATTTTTCATATGCATCTGTTTACATAAGAGATTGCTCGTTTCTCCGTCCTGTTCAGGTGTTTTTGTTCTGGAGGTTTTGTACTTGTTCAGAAGATGTGTAATAGCGACCCCGAGTGTATCACAGTAAAAACACGAAATGTTTTTGGCGGGGAAGCATTGTCTTCTAAAAGATGAGATAACTTGTCAATAGTGGGGAAAGAGTTAATAAAAAAAAAAGTAAATTTGTCCCCTGCACTTTTTCCAGGCAAGTGTGTTCATGTAGAGGTAGCAAGGGCCAGTGTGAATAAATCTAGATTATTAATGCAAAGAAACAAGATAGTCTATGTATGACCAAAACGAGACGATGTGAACATTACGGAACGCTTAACACTCTCATGCAGTGAATGTTTCATTCATACTCGAAGCCGGAGGGTGCTCTCCTGCAGAAAGTACAAAACGGACTCATAGAACTAATAACTTATGATGTGCCAGGAAATGCCTAATATGGACAAAGGCATCCTGATATCGCTGTAGCTAAAAAAAAGGTCATTTCAAGTAATTTCCAGGTAATAAATAAATAAAAATAGTGCTAAATGATATAACATTTATTATAGTATAACTATTCTGCCTTATGTGTCATAAAACTGTCATTAGGAAAATATAGGAAAAATATTATAGAGTACAAATTATTGGTTATTGTACAGCAGTGTATTTGATCTCTTAGCCAATTAAAAGAAGAAAAAAACATGAAGGCACTAAGGCATTATGGCTACGCCCCTGAACTGAGATATGTCAAAAAAACTTTAGCTCAGACTTTAGCTTAACTTTTCTAATTATCATTTTTATATTCAACTTGAAGTACCAAAACTAAAAACTGTAATAAAAATGTGTAATTCCTATATAGGCATATTAAAAAACAGAAGCACACATAAATGACTCAACTTTAAGTAAAGTAATTCTTAAAATAAAAATGGAAAAAAACTAAAATATGAATAAAACTATAATAGTACATCTTACTAAAATAACACATTCAGATTTACTCTCCTTATTTGAAAATATTGCAGAATATGCAGCATTTAATGTCATGGGCAATGTTTCCTCTATTTTTTCTCTTGATGACCAAAAGTTTTCTCTATTGGGCGGACATTTCGGCCACCTGAGCAAAAACATTCTTTATACCAGACCTAAACAGCGCGCACACAAAAAAGTGTGTAACTTTTAACTTTAATGTGCTATTTATATTTGATTTGACCCTTGATGTAACTAAATAATGCAAAAGAAATTCTACTCTATTCTCTCTATAATATGAAAAAAATGAAGCAGATATTGCCCATGAATTCCCTTTTTGAGGTCACTTATTTATTAGGTATATAATATAAAAACAAACTGAAGCATTTAAACTAATAGAACAGCAGTCATGGCCTGATGGTTAGAGAGTCGGACTTGTAACCCAAAGGTTGCGAGTTCGAGGCTCAGGTCCGGCAGGGATTGTAGGTGGGAGGAGTGAATGACCAGCGCTCTCTTCCACCTTCAATACCACGACTGAGGTGAGACCCTTGAGCAAGACACCAAACCCCAAACTGCTCCCCGGGTGCCGCAGCATTGGCTGCCCACTATTCCGGGTGGGTGTTCACAGTGTGTGTTTGTTTACTTCTCACTGCTGTGTGTGTGCACTTGGATGGGTGAAATGCAGAGCACAAATTACAAGTATTGGTCACCATACTTGGCCACACATCATGTCCTTTCCTTCGCTTCCTGTGTATAACTGTAAATGTCTCGGCATTTTGTTACCATTCGGTGCCCATCATCTGCTATTTTAACCATTTAATCAAGCCACTCTTCTTTAAAACATGATGCCGTTTTATTTCACGTCACTGCGTTTGCGTTGCCTCTCGTGTTGAGCCATTTCATCTGCAACTCATTTGGCGCACACCATTCTCGTTCTATGAAACCTGTAAACCGCATTCACCATTTCTAACTCTATAGTGACACAAACTATAGCGGTTTACTGGAATTCAATCTAATTGCTTTTATTTTTGCATGTCCTGTGTGCAGCATATTATGTGCGGCCGCTCACACATGGAGCTTAGAGGGAACATTAGTCATGGGCCCTATAATACACCCGGCACAATGCGGTACCAGGCGCGACGCAAGTGTATTTTGCTAGTCTCAGCCCCAAGCAGTTATCATTTTCACATCCTACGCCACGTTGTTTAAATAGCAAATGCATTTGCGCTCATGGACGTGCTGGTCTGAAAACAAGGTGTGTTCAGGCGCATTGTTATTTTGAGGCAACTGAAATGGACTGCGCCACTGACCAAATGATATCTGGTCTAAAGTCAATGCCGCAGTATTTATTTTTATTTATTTAAAGGGCACGTTAGTAATATGCGCCTATAGACGGGTAATGCGAGTACATCTGCCATGGACCGACTGCAACTGGCTTTTAGGGGGAATGGGAGATGAGACTCTGATTGGTTTATTGCACGTTATGCCCAAAACACACCCATGACTTTTTAAGAGAATAAGTACAACCCTTTTGGATTCCGAAACGGTTGACATTAGAGGTTCAACTGTAATTTTACGACGCTAGACACAGAATAGCATACGCTGTTTACATTCAGTGGATATTCTCCAAAATGACACCAGGGTTTTTGTTTACGGTTGAACCCCTGATGTCACATGGATTATTTTACCGATCTTTTAAGAGAATAAGTACAACCCTTTTGGATTCCGAAACGGTTGACATTAGAGGTTCAACTGTAATTTTACGACGCTAGACACAGAATAGCATACGCTGTTTACATTCAGTGGATATTCTCCAAAATGACACCAGGGTTTTTGTTTACGGTTGAACCCCTGATGTCACATGGATTATTTTACCGATCTCCTTGCTACGTTTCTGGAACTTGATCGTGATAGTGACATTGCCGTCTATGGGAGGGTCAGAGAGCTCTCAGAATTCATCAAAAATATCTTCATTTGTGTTCCGAAGATGAACGGAGGTCTTACGGGTTTAGAAAGAAATGAGGGTGAGTAATTAATGACAGAATTTTCAATTTTGGGTGAACTAACCCTTTAACGGCAGATTGATTTTGTGCAGCACTAGCAGTATGATCTTCACTAGGGGAAAAGCATATTTGCGCTTCTTGGGCCAACGACCCGAGAGAGCATCCCCCCTCCAGGGGCACATTCATCAGCGAGAAGAACAGCTGGCAATGCGCGTTCTCCTCTGAGGCAAACAAGTTGATCTCCGCCACTCCGAAAAGGCTCCAAATCAGCTGAATAGTCTGCGGGTGCAGCCTCCACTCCCTGTGGACTGGGCCACCCCTGGACAGCATGTCCGCGTCACAATTCTGACTGCCGGGAACATGCATTGCTCGAATCGACAGAAGGTTTCTGTCCGCCCAAAGGAGGAAATGCTCCGCCAGCCTTTGAAGTGAGCATGAACGAATACCTCCCTGATGGTTGATATAGGATACCACCGTCGTGTTGTCTGTCCGAACTAGGACGTGTCAATCCTTTGTCAGTGGAAGAAAGCCTTGCAAAGCTAAAAATACTCCCTCACTCTTTCAGAGGAATAAGCAGGCGACGTTCTTTCGCTGCAAAGAAGATCTGGAGCGCGGCAGAGGTGCAGCGGACCGATCTCTCTTTGGAAGGAAGTGGCTCATTGCCTTTGACTGTTTCTGGGCCTCCAGAAACTTCTCAGAAAACGAGCCATCATGTCAGAAGTGAGGGGGACAGAAATGTTATATATACAGTGGGTACGGAAAGTATTCAGACCCCCTTAAATTTTTCACTCTTTGTTATATTGCAGCCATTTGCTTTTTTTTTTATATATATTAAAATATATATATAACATTACAATATAAAATTTCTTTAATCTATATAACCTACCAGTCAACAGTTTTCGGCCCAGACAGAAGAGACACATAGGGCTGCACGATTAATCGTATTTTAATCTCGATAACGATATCCACCTTTCTCGATTAATTAAAAACAATCGTCACGATATTGGCTGGCTCGTTATTTATCCTGAAAACGTGTTTTTAATTTGGCATTTGCATTATCTTGCATTACTAACAAGTCTTCAGTAGCGTTCATGCTTGTGGTTGCCAGATGTGAAGAGATTAAGTCCCCAAAACAGAGCTTTTCTCCTTTAAGGATACACTTTCTGCCCGGTGTTTTACCTAATATGTGCAATCTGGCAACCCTGTGCACGCTGACTGATTGCGGAACAAGCGCTGATGATATGAAAACATACATGTGCTGGAGTTTAGCGATCTCTCCACAGCGAATTCTGCTTACATGAAGTGTCATACAGCCAATGTGTGTTTTTTCACAAGCCATTTCTGCTGCTTGTGTAACCAAATCTGCATATATTGGAATTATATTAAGTTATATTAGGAGTTTCTAAAGGTTTTACCAGTTTTCATAAAATGAAAACTGAATGGCAATGTTGTTATCAGTGTGTATTAACGATCTTTGAGCAAATTTACTGCGTGATCTGAGTGGCTTGTCTTATTTGTGAACAAATTGTCACTTAGAAAATCTAATGTGAATACAGATTACAAAACACTAACCAAAACCATGAGTTTTTTATTATAATAGTTGGTTAAAAGGGTCCTATTACACTTTTTCAAATTTTTGTTAGTGTGTAGTGTGTACAGGTGCATCTCAATAAATTAGAATGTTGTGGAAAAGTTCATTTATTTCAGTAATTCAACTCAAATTGTGAAACTCGTGTATTAAATAAATTCAATGCACACAGACTGAAGTAGTTTAAGTCTTTGGTTCTTTTAATTGTGATGATTTTGGCTCACATTTAACAAAAATCCACCAATTCACTATCTCAACAAATTAGAATACTTCATAAGACCAATAAAAAAAACATTTTTAGTGAATTGTTGGCCTTCTGGAAAGTATGTTCATTTACTGTACATGTACTCAATACTTGGTAGGGGCTCCTTTTGCATGAATTACTGCATCAGTGTACAACAAACGGCTCGTTTGGACTACAGCGTTTGGTTTCCGGGCCTTGTGATATCATAAAGCAGCTCATTAGAATTTCATTACAAATAATTCCCGTCTTCAGAAATTCGAATGGTTGGGGGGTGGGGAGGGGCGAGGTCGTGGTTAGAACGCTTGGTTGAGTGAGCGCATTAGACTAGACGACGAAGAAGAAGTGCTGCTGCAGAGTTAGTGCATCAGAGAAAACCAAGAAGAAGAGC
>NW_015505795.1:13934-14253 GCF_001515645.1 Sinocyclocheilus grahami | reverse complement strand
CAGAGACGATGAAGAAGAAGAGCTGCTGTGCTGTAGCGTAAAATTTTTGGCATGTCTAGAACAGCGGTTCTCAATTCCAGTCCTCGCGTACCCACGTTCTGCACATTTTGTATGTTTCTCTTATTGCTTCATACTTTCTTATATTTGACTGTAAGTGCCCTGCGAAGTGGACATTACCGGATATTCCTCCATGATTCCAGTTTGAAGGGAGCGTATATGTTCCATACAAAGTGCATTTAAGTGTGCGAGACGTGAATTTAAATTGTATTTATTTTCAGAGGTATATTATGTCCCACTTCACGCTTCTCTAGTAAGTTTC
>NW_015505795.1:0-13748 GCF_001515645.1 Sinocyclocheilus grahami | reverse complement strand
GCTGGTCTAGAACAATTCTTACAAGTACAACACGACGTGGCTGGGCGCCGCAGACAGACGCCGAACAGAGCCGCCGGTGTGCCTACACTCATAGAAAATAATGTATTCGAATTTTAAAGACGTGGCGCGACGCTGCGCTTCTCGTCTGGTGCGCGACCGCCTGAAACGCTGTTTTTTTCACCTCCTTGACCAACGTCTTTGTTTGGGCTTCCGAAAGCGGTTGGTTGCAATTTACTTTTTAACTCTGTTCCTGAGCATTACAACACAAATTTGCTATTGTGTGCTGCGCGTTTTACTGAGGACAGCTTCCACAACATGAGTGAGTAGTGCCGGATTAAGCTTTTGTTGAAAGACGGAGAAAGGGGGCGTGGCAGTACTGAAACACCATCTAAGCTGTTCGCCAATCACAACACACTGGGACAGCTAACCAATCACAACACATTTTGTTTTTCGGAAGGCGGACCTTCATCAAAGCCGGAACTAATCGAGCCGTTTGTGGCAGGCTGGGGAGAAAGGTATTTTAATAATTTAATTTTTTTTAAATTTGCGTTTTTCGAACCACCAAGCATGAGAGCATGTTCTAGTACACCCCCAAAACAAAATCAAGACTTTGTAAAAGAGCATAATAGGACCCCTTTAAATTACGTCAGTGTATAGTCAGTGGAGGTTGGTTAAAGGACACATGAAATGTTATTGCATTTACCCTTTTGATAGAATAATCATTCAAATTGTTCAAATCAAAGCACAAACAACGTAGAAAACGTATCCGTGTGGTGCAGCTGACACAGAACAGCATACACTGTTTGCGTTCAGTGGATACTCTCCAAAATGGTGCTAGGGTGACACGGAGGACACGAATTGTTGAATAAAGTCGTTATTTTTTTTCTTTTGCGCACAAAAAGTATTCTCGTAGTTCCTTAAAATTACGGTTGAACCCCTGATGTCACATGGATTATTTTACCGATCTCCTTGATAAGTTTCTGGACGTTGATCGTGTAAGGACCCTGCCTTGCCTTACGGGTTTGGAACAACATGAGGATGAGTAATTAATGACAAAACTTTCATTTTTGGGTGAATTAACCCTTTAAAATAGGGCCCCATGACTTTATGAATTTAAGACTTTCTGCTCCAATTTAAGATATTTTTAGGCTGTGATTTGTGAAAGGGTAAAGAATTCCGATAGCAAACAGGATGGAGAATTGTCATTCAATTTTGAATTTAGGGATGTGCAAATTAGCCATAAATATAAGCATATACACAAATGGCAAAATTTCCAGACATATGTTAATAATATTTAAAATAAAATGTATAGGCAGAAAAATTTATGAAATTTCATTATATTTAAATGACAGGAAGAGGAATTCAATTAATGAATACAGTCAGGCAACAGAGGAATTTCACAGATTTTCACATAATTAAAAGGGAGCCAACTGTTAATTGTGTCAGAGCATGAAAACTCATTTTAGTGAGCTGCCCACCTTCAGGTCTCTGTGGATCAAGCCCTCTTTGTGGATGTACTCCACGGCCTTCAGCACCTGCCTGTTGATCTGTGCTGCCTCCTTCCTCCTCTCTGGGTCATGAACATCTGAAGAGTTTCTTTTATCAATCCAGGCATGAAGCGTGTCTCCCTCACAAAGCTCCATCTGAATGTAGAGGAACTTTGTTTCCGGGTCACTGCCAGAACTAAAGCCAGCAGACAGAGAGAGCAGCACAAATACACATGTTACAGCTGGAGACTGCAGTTTGTTTCAGAAAGTTGTCACAGAGTTGTTTTTGGTGAATTACTCTGAGAGGCTGTAGCTCTCTGAAGAATCGTGCCTGTATGCCGTGTCCTCGACCCAACATGAGTAGTAGCGGACGATGTTGGCGTTAGTAAACTTAGCCAAAGCACTGACCTCACGACGAGCTTTTCTAGGGAAATACAGTATATATATAATGACATTATGTTATGTAGTACAAAAATAAAGTTGCATTGCTGTATATTTTGTTTTAAAGGGTTAATTCACCCAAAAATGATAATTAGCCCATGATTTACTCATCCTCTAGGCATCCTAGGTGTATATGACTTTCTTCTTTCAGACGAATCCAATCAGAGTTATATAAAAAATTGTCCTTGCTCTTCCAATCTTTACGATGGCATGGGTGGGTGTTTTTGTTCAACAGTCCAAAAGTAGTCAAATAAAGCGCATCCATCCATAACAAAACATGCCTCACATGGCTCCGGGGGGCGGGGTGAATAATGGCCTCCTGTAGCAAATTGATGTGTTTTTGTAAGAAAAATATCCATATTTAAAACATTATAAACACCTTTTTCTCACTTCTGCTGACTGTCGTAGGCGGAAGACATTCCGGTGGATGACGTAGGACGTATGCGTCACATAAGCGCCGGTGATTAGTGACGAACGCGGAAGCGCGACAGAGAGAGAACAGAATAAAACGCCGGTCACGAATTAGAAGCATAAAACTAGGATTTGTAAAGAAGCATGTCAGAGGATTTCGATATAAGCCAAGAGGAGACTGGTTTTCCTTTGCTAAATTAAGGAAATTTTACTTCCTTTGCTCCTGTAAACAAACGTAGGTTTTGGCGAGACTCATATGCGCATGCGCTGCGCTGTGCCGACGTCCTGCTTCATCTGCCGGAAAGGCAGTCTCTCGTGAATGAGCATATGACAGTTAGCGGAAGTTACACAGAACTATTTATATCATTTTAAATATGGATATTTTTCTTACAAAAACGCATGGATTCGCTACAGGAGGCCATTATTCACTTCCCCCCCCCAGGAGCCACGTGAGGCACATTTTAATATGGATGGATGCACTTTATTTGACTACTTTTGGACTGTTGAACAAAAACACCTGCCCATGCCCTTATAAAGCTTGGAATATAACTCTGATTCGTCTGAAAGAAGAAAGTCATATACACCTAGTATGCCTTGAGGGTCAGTAATACATGGGCTAATTTTGATTTTTGGGTGAACTAACCCTTTAAGACCTAGTTAGCTGCTGGCTTAGATAACTTTTTTGGACATCATATTGACACAACTACTGTGAAGCCTATTTAAAATGGCAGGTTTTAGGATGATGTAACCTATAGGACACATATCAAGTTTTTGCAACTATCAAATTATTTATTATTTATTTAAAGACAAAGATGATAAAATAACTTAAGTTCCTTACTTTGTACTCGTCACTATCTTCACAGCATAATATGTGCTCTCAAGCTTTCGTCTTGCCTTGAAAACACGGCCGAAGCCACCTTTGCCAATCGGATTTATTGAGTCAAAGTCTTCTAAAAACCTACAAAGATGAACATAACATCTTCAAAACATTCTAATGGAAAAAAGAAAAAAACTTTGCAGAAGCTATGGTGATTAACACAAAGTAATATGATTTACCTTGACTTTGTAGCTTTGTTTGAAGTTTGACCTCCAGATGGCTTTGCTGGTTTTCGTAGATTCATGTTAGGACCAACCTATGGAAAGTATTAGAAGAAAATAATAAAAAAAGAAATAAAAGAAAATATAAAACACATAGTAAATTTTTCTTACACCACATAACAAAAAACTATGCTTTGGTAAATCCTGATTATGACAAAAAATAAAGCACTGCACAGGCCTCAAATCTAAGCAGTTTTGTTTTTAATATTAAAATATTTATTTTCATTTCTTTAAGTTTAGAGTATTTTTTGTTTGTTAAATATATATATATATATATACTACCTAGAGTCCGACAGCAAGACTATGTATTTGATTAATTTAGCCTTCTCAAATCAACACTTGACTTACCCACAATAAAATAAAAATTTAGCTGTTGAGCTTAATTTGGAATTGCGAGAAAAAAAGTCTTGTATTTCTATATAACACAAATCTATTGGATAAAATTATTTTAGCCTTGAGACCAAAATGATGGAAACTATTGGTTGTGAGCACACAGCGCAATGTGGGAGAAGCAAAGGAGTTGAATCCATGTAGAAGCAGGTGTGTGTGCGAGTACCAGCGTGCAGAGAGTTCTTTGTTTGCAAAGTGGATGGACTTGTCCTACCCAAGACGGTGTTACTGGTTATTAAACCAAAGGAGAAAGATTGCGAAAATCTGCGATATGAACTTGGGAGTAAAAAGTTAATTTGAGGACAACTGGGAGAAGCCACAATGTGTTCATCAAGACGCTAGTGGTAGGATAGAGTCATTTTCTTGAGCAAATATACTGTTGCATGAGAACATCTGCGTGTAACTCAAGCTGTTTGTTATCGCTAACATTTTAGTGTTCATATGCTACTTAGTCATGTGCTCTAAGCGTATTTGGTTCAATATTGCTACTCAACTGTTATGTGAAAAACACTTTGCTATGTAAATTGTAAAAGTATTGAAGCAATATTGTTTGTAGTTTAAATGAGTCAAATATCTTCAAATGTACTTACTGATCTCAAAACTATGACGGCGTTTTGGTGCCACGTTAAAAAAATAAATATTATTACGAGATTAAAGTCGTAATATTTTGAGAAAAAAAGTCAAAATTACGACTTAAGAGAATCAAGTCAAAATATTTTAAGAATAAATTCTAAATCACAAGAATAAAGTCGAAATATGAGAAAAAAGTCAAAATTATGAGAATAAAGTTGAAATATTTCAAGAATACGAAATATTTAGAGAATAGTCAAAATTACAAGAATAAAGTCGAAATATTTCGACTTTATTCTCATAATAAAGAATAAAGTTGAATAAATATATTTCGAGAATAAAGTTGAAATTACAAGAATGAATTGCAGTGTATGCAATGTCTCGTTCCCTCTTCGTTGAGTAACCCAAGACTTTCTTATTCGAGTCGGTCTCTCAACACTGCATAATATCTCAAGCTTTGGGGAATGTATAAAATCCCCACTGTGTAAAAACATCACAATCCCAAATATCTAATAAGAGTTGGGTAACACTTTATTTTGATAGTCCACTTTAGACATTCTACTAACAGTAAGTAACTTTGTAACTACATGTCATCTAGCAGGTATCAGAGTATTAGTAGACTGTCTGCTTAATATCTTCTAACACTTTATTTTGATAAGTCCACAACATACAACATACTGACTATCAGAAACTTTGCAAGTATATGTCAACTTAATTTATTAACCCTAAACCTAACCTAACAGTCTACTCTGAGAGTTAGTAGACATGTAGTTGCAAATTAATGAGAATCAATTGACATGTAGTTGCAAAGTTACTTATAGTTAGTAGAATGTCTAAAGTGGACTATCAAAATAAAGTGTAACTAAGAGTTGACATGAAAGTAAGTACAACATATGATGTAGCAGGTGAGTATTACAGACATGCAAGTGCCTAGCCTAGCCTTGGTGTCATTGGACTTTAGACTCATTAGACTGCTCTAAGGCAAAGGGCTGCTGATATTGTGTGAATTAGTGAGCAACTGGAACTTTTGGGGAAGTCGTGGCCTAATGGTTAGAGAGTTGGACTCGTAACCCAAAGGTTGCGGGTTCGAGTCTCGTACCAGCAGGGATTGTAGGTGGGGGGAGTGAATGTACAGCGCTCTCTCCCACCTTCAATACCACGACTGAGGTGCCCTTGAGCAAGGCACCGAACCCCCAACTGCTCCCCGGGCGCCGCAGCATAAATGTGTGTGCTCCGGGTGTGTGTTCACGGTGTGTGTGTGTTCACTGCTGTGTGTGTGCACTTTGGATGGGATAAATGCAGAGCACTAATTCCAAGTGTGGGTCACCATACTTGGCCACATGTCACGTCACGTTTTTTGTGCTCTGTACATGGCTGGCTGTGGCTCTGAGGCAAGGGGCTGTGGATATGTGTAAATAAGGCTCTGTGAACCTCTGTAAACATCCTCTTGTGAGCTAGCACCCCAGGTAGAGAGGCAGAAAATATTCATTCTGAAGGCTAGACATGGGAGGTTTAGGTGAACGAGGGGGGATGTGGGAATTGACGTGTCGCAAGCCCATCACCTTTCTTTTTATTTCTTTGTATTTTTTCATTTGTCATGGAAAAATGTAACTCATTTCAGAAATAACTTTTTGTTCAGCTAAAACTATTTTGTATTTATTTGCTTCTCCATTACTGGTAAAATGTTGGAATACCTCTTTACTACTGGCCAGGTCCTTTGGTGACAGATTAAAATTTGGTGCTAATCTAAAAGAAAAAAAATTTAGCTTGTTAATTTGTGTCATTGATGATTTAAAAATATGTGAATACAAAAATTAACTAAATATAAATCAAAAAAATTTAACAACTGTAAAAGCTTACTTTTTTTTCGGCTTCACATCGAGCGGACTCTGCAACACAGATTGATTTCATAAGTTCAAATATATATAATACACTAAAATATGTTTATGTTTTATGAGATGGATAGCCTATAATATATTACTGTGTGAAATATTTTCAAGTCAAAAATGCAAATGCTACCAGCATTGCAGACTGGACTTACCGGACTTACGGCCATTGGAGAACTGACAGCAGATGAGTCTTTGAAGACAATGAAAGAACTTGAGCTGGGAGTTTCAGACGAGCTTTTTGAGGAGTGTATAAAACAGATCAATAGTAAACTATTAAAAATTACATGCACAGCATGCATGACAGAATGATAAATTATGTAAATATGCATTTTTATTTTGTTCATTTGAACTTACGATGTCTCTTGAGTTTGTGAAGAGCTGTCATCTTCAGAACTCTGTTCATTCAAAACATGCATGTGCATTAATAAACATGGCATCATTAACATCTAAACCAAATACAAGGTATTTCTGAAGCGTCCTGCCTGTGTGGTCCTTCCAGATTGCTCCTTAATTTCGCTCCAAGCGTGCTGAGCAGCATGTTGCTTTGCCTCTTTTGCGCTCTTTCCTTGTCCTTCAGGGTATTCCTTCCTGTCTATGACAACTTTATATACAAACCTGAAAAAGAACATGTCAGTTTTCCATTTCAACTCTAACAAATCATAGCTATGGCCTGTTCAAGACTTACTCAGGGTTGTGAGGAAGGCCTCTCTTCTCCACTAATTCAAAATCAACCACACAGTTATGTCTCTGGCTGTAGTTATTGAGACGTGCTATGTAGTTGTTGTCAGGCGTGGCACTTTGAGATTCATCAGCAAAACTGGAACTGGCACATTCCAGGCTAACACTTAAATACAAAAGACAAGATGTCAAAATGAGCTCAACATATGCATTCAGCCAAATATGGAGAAATGCAAATGCAGTGGATGCTCTGCAGTGAATGGGTGCCGTCAGAATGAGAGTCCAAACAGCTGATAAAAACATCACAATAATCCACAGCACTCCAGTCCATCAGTTAATGTCTGGAGAAGACAAAAGCTGTGTTTGTAAGAAACAAATTCATCAAGACGTTTTTAACTTCAAACTATTGCTTTTAGCTAACATATGAGTACATAATAACGCTTCCTCCAGTAAAAATGCCATCTGTACAGATCAAGCACTAAGCCAAAATAATCCTAAACAGGTCTAAACAAATATGTGTGTGGATTTTGATGTGAGAGGACAACAGATGATGGACTTTTTCACTGGAGGAAACGTTATTATGGATGATGTATTTTAGCTGGCAGCGATGGTTTGAAGTTAAAAAAGTCTTAATGGTGGATTTATTTCATACAAACATGCAGCTTTTGTCTTCTTAAGACATTAAGGGGTTAGTACACCCAAAAAATCCATAAGACCGTCATTCATCTTCAGAACGCAAATTAATACATTTTTGATGAAATCCGAGAGCTCTCTGACCCTCCCATAGACAGCAACAGAACTGAAATGTTCCCAGGTCCAGAAACATAGTAAGGACATCGGTAAAATAAACATGTAAAATACATGTGACATCAGTGGTTCAACTGTAATTTTACGAAGCTATGAGAATACTTTTTGTTTGCAAAGAAAACAATAACAACATTACCGAGTTACCGTCTTCCACCATTATGGAGAGTACCCCAGAACGTAAACAACACTGAATACAATGATGTCATGTTGGACTATTTTACCGATCTCCTTTCTGGACTTGGAAACACTGCAGTTGCGTTTTTGTATATGGAGGGTGTGGTCAGTTCACAGCAGTGATATAAATTAATCTTTTCCAATAAGTTGAAACTGATTTTTACATTTTTATGGGCATTTTTACCTTTATAAAGCCATTTGTCCATTACGTTTTGAGTCAAATTCTTAAATTTAATCAGTGAATTAGAATAATAAGACATTTGGGCTGTTACCAAGCAAATGAAATCAATATCAACAAAATTCATCTTTGCAATGCAGAGGAAACACAGAAGCTGCATCTGAAGTGGCATTTAGATGCATATACACACTGTTTAATGCAAGACATGAATGCATTTAACATGCAGTTACAAATGCATAAATAATGTTTTGATATTAAACATAAAACGTTGAATACTGATATTTGAAATTATTTAAATAATAAAAGATACTTTGAATGTGAAATTAAAACCGCAAGTAGGTGCCAGCAAGTCACTGTTAAAGGTGCAAAAATCACTTTTATAAGGTGTTTGAACACAGTTGTGTGACCGCAGTGTGTGAAAACAACCAGCCTATAATGGTAAAAATCCACCCACTCATTGTTTTATAATCCCAATAAATCATAAACAGTCCACACTAGCAGTTCCAGATTTCTCACTACTATGACGTCATACTCTGGAAAGTCCCGCCCTCTGCCCTATTAGCATATACACAGCCCTGAGTGAGAAGCAGCGGTCTGCCATTACTGTTTTCTTGCTGTAGCTGCTGGAGGTACAATGTCAGCGCCAAAGAGCCATTAAAAGTGTCATGGGTTGGGATGCACCAACAAACATAGGAGTCTCCATAGACCGCTGAGGACACGGTGGTTAAATTTCATTTTCAAAGGAAATGTCCCGGGAAAAAAACAGTTAAGTCCTATACGTTTGTGCTAACATTTTACGCCGGACTGCCTCACAAACAAGGGTCAGATCAGCGCTGAGTTGTGCAAAGATTGCTTCTGAAAGAGGTATCGATACCAATGCTTTGTGCGCAAACTTCCAGACTCCAGACAAAGTAAACATCACGTGTCATATTTTGTTTTCCAAAAGAGCTTCTTGCTCTCTGTAAGGCTAATGTTGCTAAAGCTACCACTGTCTCTGCCTGTTCTCACGTGCTACCAGAATGATCTTAAATAGGAATGTGGTAGTTCAAAATTGCATTTGGAAGCAACGTGAGGTCAGTAACACGGTCACCACCAGTTAAACCGTAACACCGGTATGCCCGCGAGCATGAGCTCTTGAAGCGCCGCACTCTTCTGAGTCTCTCTATGGAGACTCCTACTTCTCTAAAAGTGGCAATTTCAACAAGCTATAAAAAATTATCTGTGGGGTACTTTGAGATAAAACTTCACATACACACTCTGGCGACATTAGAGAACAATTTAAAATATTGTATCAATGCGTTCTATGGCACCTTTAATAACCGAGTCATTGCGATTGAACAGAGTCATTTAAACGAGTGATTCATTCAGGAACGAAACACCGTCATGTTGCTCAGAGACGCAAAACAGCGCTGTGGCTGTGTTTGGAATTATTTCTGTTGTCGAAATAGAACAAAAACAGGTAATATGGTGTCTAAATTAACTTTTTATTGAACTGTTGTAAGAAATCAATATCACATTTGTAATCATCGTAATTTTTGGAGAAAAACGGCATCTTCGTGTGAAATTGATTAACTAGGCTACATGAATTTTCTGCCCCCATGTCTTGAATTTGTGATCATTCTAAAGGCATTTTAATAGACTGAATCATGCAGTGAAAGAACGCACTCTAAATGCACACATGCACTAGTCTAGACTTCATGTAATGTATGCGTGCGCTCTGTAGGGGTGTTCTGAATGGTTTTTGCAAAATACGCGATAACGTCAAATCGCACATCATTAAAACAACAATTACGATATTATTGCAGACGATTGGATTGTGATGTTTTTATCAGCTGTCATTCTGACGGCACCCATTCACTGCAGAGCATCCATTGCTGAGACACTGATGCAGTGCTACATTTCTCCAAATCTCATGAAGACACAAACTACATCCAGAATGAAAATTTCCAAATATAAAATGAAAATGAATATTTTTTAATATATTTCTGATAATAAACGTATAAATAAAATTTCTATATATTTTTTTGTTTACTTCTTTTAAGAAGATTAATCTGAAGCAGAAACAGAAGCCCTGATAAAAGTCAATTACTCTCAATCACAATTTTGTTTATCATTTACCTACGAGATGCAACCTCTGACCTCTGTGGTCTACTGCTGTTCCCATCGAAGACCTTAAATGCAAAATAAAATGTCAAACAAAACTCATAAATTAGAGCAATAGACAGGGCAAGTAGATAAATGCTGTTACCTCTGCATCTTGTGTTTCGAGTAGCTCTTTATAAACACATTTTGCCGCTGCTTCTTTAGCGTCCTTCTTATTTTTTCCATAAGCCTCGGGAAACTCTCTATCACCACAAACGTACTTACAAACATAAGTACTCAATCTGCAAAACAGATAAAAGAGAAAATCTGGTTTTATTTCCTGCTAGGGTCTGGAATTCATTTTGTGTATGTGTATATAAATTTTAAAGAGGTCATATGATGCTGCTAAAAAGAACAGTATTTGGTGTAATGAAATGTGTTTATGCGGTTTAAGGTTAAAAAAACATTATTTTCCACATACTGTACATTATTGTTTCTCCTCTATGCCCCGCCTTTCTGAAACGCGTCGATTTTGACAAAGCTCATCGTTCTGAAAAAAAAGCGAGGTGTGCTGTGATTGGCCAGCTATCCAGTGCGTTGTGATTGGCCGAATACCTCAAGCGTGTGACGGAAATGTTACGCCCCTCACCATACTGTGATGATGCCCTGTCCGGCCAGAGCGACGAGACAAAAACATTAAAACCCATTATAAACGAGGCATTTGTTGCATCCAGTGGGGACATAATTACTGATTATAATGACTTATACTGTCTTTTTACGCTTTGCGTTGCATCGCACCACGTAAACATAAAACTCTGTCTGCATTTGTGATCGGAGAAATGACAAACAACAAGCCCTACTCTACACTGCCCAAAAAACTCGCTTTAAATATATAAAAAGTGTTCGGAGGGCTTGCGGCAACCACATGTGACGACCCCGGGCTGGACTCCGCTTCGTCCACGGTGAAAGCCGATCCGGTGATCCACAGCGTGAAGTTGATGTATTTCCTCAGCGACCAGCACGGATCAGCTCCAGGCATGACGAAGCGGATATCGTCCTCTTTTGGAAGACCAAACAAAGTAGTTTCGCTTTCACAACGAAACACAGCGTCTTCACGATATGGTGGCGGCAACAACAATACTACAGCGAGAATAAAAGTTCCGCCTTCTTTCTTTGCGTGAACATTTGGGTGGCGTTATGCAAATCTTCCCACATCGTGACGTAGACATGTGGGGGCGTGTTAGAACGAGCCGTTTTAGGTAGGTGTGGCTGACTCTTAACTTTTATAAAGAATATCTCTTTGGATTTGAGACTTTAGTCTTTGCAACTTTACAGATCTTCTTTATGCACCAAGAGCTTGTAACACTCCAAAGAGAAAGGAAAACTTGAAATCGCATCATATGACCCCTTTAACATAAAAAAAGTACTGTACTTTTCTATCTTTTCTCAGCAGGACATTGTGAATCAGAAGCCATGTGTGCAAACGTTTAAATACTCACTGAGTAGTGTTTCCTGGATCCATCTTAGTGGACTCACGAGCCTTGAATAATAACTTGTTCTTCTGTGAATATTCATTCAGCCAGGAAATATAATTCCTCTGAGTCATATTGTTGGGAGTGTTTTGAACAGATGACGTTGTCTGCAGTTAAAGACATACTGTAACTGTATACATTGATGTTTAAACAAATGATCTAGATTCTAGAACATAATTATTATAACAAAATGAATTTGGTAACACTTTACAATAAGGCCCCATTAGTAACGTATAATTACTAATTAACAGTGAGCAATACTTTTGTTAAAGTATTTATTAATGTTTGCAAACGTTCATTCATTGTTAGTTTATATTATTAGCTCAAGTCCATTAAATAATGTTAACAGATTCAACATTTGATTTAATAATGTATAACATATTAAATGTTGAAATGAACATTAACTAAGATTAATAAACGCGTTAGCAGTATTTGTATTGGTAGAACTAATGCATTATCACAAAATAAAAAATACATGATTTGTATATTAATATGTCTTTTTTTTTTTTACATAGAGCACTTACAACAATATGTATTATGAAGCATTTATAGGTTTATCACTCTAGCACTCTCTTAGCAAATATACAAATAAATAAATATATACGTATGTGTAAACATGAATAAATACGTGAAAATATGTTGTTATAAAGTCTAATTTCAAAGATGTATACACACACACACACACACACACACAGTATATAACATATTTTTAAATATATATATATATATATATATATAGCATATTTGTACTTACAGGTTCAGTATTTAGTATGATGTATTATCATAAAATGTCAACAAAAATTGTGTATATTAATAATTAATAATATATATGCATTTCTTATATAGAGCACTCACAAAAATATATATTATATAGCAATTATAGGTTTTCAAAATATTTTTCAATTATTTATAAATTATGGCTATAATCCAAAACTTATCAGTGCTTTATAATATAAAATATTATGTGTGTGTGTGCGTTATTATACATAATACTATACATGTATATAATATGTATTTTATAATGTTTTTGTATAATAAACATAATATTTAATATTATACATGCAGTTTTATATAGAGCACTCACAATATATAAGAAAATATATAAGTGAATAAATATGTGTGTGTGTACATATATAAAAATAACGTTATAAGTGAAAATAATATTAATATGTCTTTTTTTTTTTTACATAGAGCACTTACAACAATATGTATTATGAAGCATTTATAGGTTTATCACTCTAGCACTCTCTTAGCAAATATACAAATAAATAAATATATACGTATGTGTAAACATGAATAAATACGTGAAAATATGTTGTTATAAAGTCTAATTTCAAAGATGTATACACACACACACACACACACACACAGTATATAACATATTTTTAAATATATATATATATATATATATATAGCATATTTGTACTTACAGGTTCAGTATTTAGTATGATGTATTATCATAAAATGTCAACAAAAATTGTGTATATTAATAATTAATAATATATATGCATTTCTTATATAGAGCACTCACAAAAATATATATTATATAGCAATTATAGGTTTTCAAAATATTTTTCAATTATTTATAAATTATGGCTATAATCCAAAACTTATCAGTGCTTTATAATATAAAATATTATGTGTGTGTGTGTGTGCGTTATTATACATAATACTATACATGTATATAATATGTATTTTATAATGTTTTTGTATAATAAACATAATATTTAATATTATACATGCAGTTTTATATAGAGCACTCACAATATATAAGAAAATATATAAGTGAATAAATATGTGTGTGTGTACATATATAAAAATAACGTTATAAGTGAAAATATGTATTATATAGCATTTCAATATTTTGAAAAGCTACACACACACACACACACACACACTCTCACACACACTCACACTCACACACACACACTCTCTCTTTCTCACATACACACACTCTCTCACACAAACACACACTCACACATACACACACTCTCTCACACACACACACACA
>NW_015505794.1:647232-648462 GCF_001515645.1 Sinocyclocheilus grahami | reverse complement strand
ATTTTGTTTTTGTGAAAACCTGTATCTCAACTGTAAATCAGTTGCAATTTCGTGGTCTACAACAGGAAAGAAAGCCATTATAACATGTACATGAAAAAGGTAGAAACATTGTACACAACTATGGGGCACCATTGTGCAGCAGCAAGCATCACAACAAAAAAGGGTCCTCAAGGTTGATCTAGGAAAATGTGTGCAAATGTATATGGCTCCATTCCTATATTTTGCCTGGGGCAAGGGTCGCCAACTGTCCCTTATTAGCCGGGACGTTCCGTATTTTAGGCCTAATTTATTTGTCCCGTACGTGACTTCCCTTGTCCCATTTTTTGACTGCTACGCTGATCTAACCACTGACTGATACAACAGCAGCAGTGCTAATCACTTGAGAATGATCACCGATACCTGTCATCATCCAGGGGCGCAACTGCACATTTGCCGAGGGGTATGCAAGATCAGTGTTGACACCCCCCTGTATTCAAGTAGTCTCTGACCAAAATTACTAGCTTGTGCATGGAAGGATACAAACTCATCAGGAGTGAAAAAAGTGAAAAAAGTGACAAAGGTTTGAACCCCCTTCCCCCTTTTTTAATGCAATAGGGGAAAAAGTGAAAAAAGCAACAATTATTTTGCCTCAAAGTTATGCATATTTTTGCAAATTTTTATATAGTAAAATGTATTTTAGAGAACATCTGCTTTTTTTTCATTTTTACTGAAAGAGATAATTCATGGAAAATTTGCCATGCTAAGTGGAAGATTTCACCTGGTAGAAAAACAAATACTATTAAAAAGAATGTCATGATTCCCACTATGGCCACTAAATGGCAGCAGAGGATAATTTATTGTCTCCTTTACCAATTCCACTCTGTAATATAGTTCTTTTCACATGTTTTGCTAATGGATTTATATTTAGACATTATAAAATCACTATTATAAATGTATTGAAGTATAAATTAGCAAGAGTTTTCAACTCATTGAATCTTGAATTACACAGATGGCCTATTTTGAATTTACAACGGCAATTTTTAGTGAAAAGTGGCTAGTTTGTATCCTTGTTTACAATCTTCTCAGTTTCTCTCAAATGACAATCAAATGCCCATTCACAAACATTGTTTTTTTTTGTCCCAAGCAATAGAGATACTCAGAAATAAACTGATATTAATTAATTTGCCCTCTTAGGCAGTGGCGGAACCAGGATGTTTTCATAGGGGTAGCCAGGAAGGGGGCAGCAACCAG
>NW_015505794.1:645834-646099 GCF_001515645.1 Sinocyclocheilus grahami | reverse complement strand
CTGAACCTTGCTGGTCCCGATGCCCAAGATAAATATGACACTTTCACTTTCGAGGAGGGGGAAGATTCGGAGGTACTGGTAAAGAAGTTTGAGGAAATTTGCCTGTAAAGAATGTAATTATGGACAGACATGCATTTAATACAACAAACCAGAAGCCACATGAAACAATCCATTCGTACGTTGCCAAAAAAACACTAGCCATAAAATGCGAATTTGGCACGCTGCACGACGAACTGATAAGAGATCGATTAGTATGTGGCATTCA
>NW_015505794.1:631694-645330 GCF_001515645.1 Sinocyclocheilus grahami | reverse complement strand
ACACAGCTGCTGAAAGAAAAAAAATCTAACTTTAAACTCAGCTATTGAAATATGTATGCTACATGAGCAGTCTGAAAAAGGAAACAAAGAAATAAAAAAAGAAGCAGGTACCAAAGAACTAAAGAAGGAATGCGAAGTTTTTGCCGTGCAATATTCTACATGTTTAAACTGTGGTGGCCAGCATTCATCTGACCGCAGCAGCTGTCCAGCCTTCAACAAGCGCTGCAACGCGTGTGGAAAATTGAACCACTTCTCTAAATGTTGCAGAGCAAGCAAAACACGCACCTACAACAGACCAGGACAAGGTCCATCTCAGCCAAGCAGAGCACCCCACAGTATACACAGGGGAGGACAGACACAGAATAAGTGAACTTGATGCACAGATTGCATATGAACCAGCAGACTTTTTTTACTGTGAAAGTGTAGCGGTGCCAGCTGATAGAGGAGAGATATTTCCCATCCTGTCCACTTCCAACACAGGGAAGCAACTGAAACTGGAGCTAGGTGCAATGTACTGTCCAGAGGCATTCTCCAGCACATCGACCCAGGTGCTCATGTCGACCACAGCCATGTAGTCAACTTTGTGGCTTATGGCGGTCAGATCATAAGGACTCTAGGTGTTACTAATGTAAACTTCACATGCGGCACACTACAGTTCCATGTTGTTGACAGTGATGTAAAACCTCTACAGCGTTAAACTAGGCTTTGTGCAACTTGGCCCGAATGTGCACGCTCTCTAGCAGGGGGCCCCTGAGCTCACAGAGTATAAAGATCTTTTTGACTGCAGCACTATAGGCAAACTGCCTGTAGTGTATCACATGTGCCTAGATCCCTCTGTGCACCATACAATATATGCTCCCAGACGAGTACCATTGGCAATGAAAGACAAAATAATCAATGAACTCAACAAAATGACTAAACTGGGAGTCAGTAAGCCAGTTCAGGAGCCCACTGAGTGGGTGTCTTCTATGGTGGCTGCATGTAAGAAAGATGGTGCCGTGAAATTGTGTATTGACCCTGTCCACCTCAACAAAGCCCTCCTCAGACCACATTATCCCATGAAAACAGTAGAACAGGTGATTGCTGACATACCAGGAGCCAAGGTGTTCAGCATCCTTGATGCGAAGTGTGGATTCTGGCAGGTGCCACTCAGTGAGGAGTCATCAAAGCTGACCACCTTAATGACCCAGGAGGGCCGATATGCCTTCCTTCGAATGCCTTATGGAATTTCCACAGGAAGTGAAGTCTTCCAAAGGTGTATGGAGCAGCTCTTTGAAGGACAGCCTTTCGCAATTGTTGTTGACGACATCCTCATTTGGGGCAGCACAAGAGAAGAGCATGGTCTGCGCCTCTGGCAGGTCATGGACAGAATACACGCCATAAATCTTAAGCTCAACCCTGACAAGTGCCGTTTCCAGGTGTCTGAGGTGTCATATGTGGGTCACCTTCTAACTGACCAGGGCATAAAGCCTGACCCTACAAAGACAGACGCAGTCCGTTCTATGCCAACCCCAGCGGACAAGCATGGTGTTCAAAGGTTCTTGGGCATGACAAACTATTTATCAAAATTCATCCCGGGCTATAGCGAAATCACAGCACCCCTGCGTCAACTCCTGCTTCAGGATGCGGAATGGAGCTGGCAGGAGCATCACATGGCAGCGTTCACCAGACTTAAAGAACTCCTCACAAGTACTCATGTATTCCAGTACTTTGACGTGCACCAGCCAGTGGTGTTATCTGCAGATGCCTCTCAGCATGGCCTGGGTGCTGTCTGTCTCCAGAACAACAAACCAGTGGTGTTTGCCTCAAGAGCACTTACAGAGACTGAGTCACGCTACGCTCAGATAGAAAAGGAGCTGCTGGCCCTTGTCTATGCTTGTCAGAAATTCCATGACTACATATATGGCCGTCCAGTGACCGTAGAAACGGATCATCAGCCCCTCATCACTATTCTAAAAAAACCACTACACTCAGCCTCTGCACGCCTTCAGAGGATGATGCTTAATCTGCAGCGCTATAACCTCAATGTCATCTACAAGAGAGGCAAAGAGCTATACCTAGCAGACGCGCTCTCACGTGTACACCTGCCCTCCACTGACTGGGCTGAAACTACTGAGGACTATGATGTCATGACAGTGGAAGCCCTCTCCTCAAGGAGAATTGAGGAACTGAGAAAGGAAACACAGGTAGACTATCTATGCAGGCGCTTATCTGAGGTTGTTGCCGAGTTCAGAGAAATGGTACAGAAACAGGTACAGTCTTTTACAGATGTAGATGCACCAAAATGAACTTAAAAAGGCTTATAAACCAATACCACGTAATGGAATGGATGTATATGCGGCGCTGCTCAATCTACGCAACATACCAAGGGATGGGCTGCCCTCACCAGCCCAGCGCCTGCTTTCTCGGCGCACCAAGACCCTTATTCCCATGACCAAAGCCATGTATGTGCCAAAGGTAGAAACGCAGGTCCAGGCAGCTCTAACACGTACCAGACAAAGGGGAAAGACACATTATGACAGGTCAGTCAGACCCTTGGCCTCATTGCAAGCAGGGCAGACAGTGAGAATACAGACGGACAGGGGATATGATAGATTGGGAACGGTAGTAGGAAGAGCACCACAGCCAAACAGCTACCAGGTCCAGGCCGAAGATGCCACATATGTGAGAAACAGGCGCCACCTCCTACATACACATGAACAGTACACCCTGCCTACAACAACAGAGGTCCCACTTAACACCAACAGTGAACCTCTGCCAGAACCCCAGCCTAATGTCGACCAGCCACAGACAGAAAAGGTGCAGGAACCACCTGTGGTTGTCACCCGTTCAGGGAGAATTTCAAAGCCCAACTCCCTATACAAAGACTACACTACATAAGCTCATCAGACTGTTCATACCACTCCTATTGCAGCAGTCCTGTTCCTTGTGGCTAATTAAAAAAAAAAGAAAAAAGGTCGGACCAATGTTGCATTCTGTTTTTGGTATGCGTGTCAGGTTGTACACTGTTTGCTAGTTTCACTGTTCATGTGCACTTTTATAACAGGTAAAGCTAAAGGGCTAACTATATATATACTAATATACAGTATATATAGAGCTGTTAAAATCGCTTTTGTTGTTGATTCTGTTTCTATTTTTTATTCATGTTCAACCTATCCAGGTATCTTATCATTTAGAAGAGGGATGTTAGATTATATTGATGGTTACTTGTATCTTTCCTGTGGCTGTCTACAAGAGATGACGTAGGAGGTCTGGGGGATTATGGGCGAAACACTGGAATAGGAAGTGCAATTGTATGGGTGAATAAAGCGAGACCTCAGTTCTACAAAAGGTGTCAGTTAATCTGTCTATATGCATCTACAACTGACATAACAACATCTCATCAGACCTCAGTTCCCCGTTGTTCTACTGAAGCTCATTTGTCACCTGTAGCCTACCTTTTCCGCACTTGTTTGACTCGCGCCTGGTGCTGAGGGCAAGCTGAAGTGCGCGTCTGAAAAGTCTCCCATTTGTTGTGGTCGCAAAGAGATACGGCCATTCCGCGTCTTACCAAGTTTTTAATAAATACAATTTTGAACTCATTAAAATGCTAAAAACAGTTAAATAAAAATGTTGCATTAATTATTTTTAATCTAAGCTTTTGATTATTTATAACGTTTTATTAAAGAAGATTTCCACAGAATGATTTTGGCAAAATGGCGCCCCCCTATGTGTGGCGCCCCTATGCACTGCATATACCGCATTCCCCGTTTTTTGCGCCACTGTCATCATCCAATCACAGCCCCCCTCACTCAGTATAGACCAATTCAGAGTAGACGTCACAGTTATGTCACTTGCAGCTGCTCGTGCATAGTGGTTGCAGAAAAACACTGGGAACAAGTGGAGGTAAATGGGTAAAATCCAAGGAATAAAAGAAACAAATATTTTTGTGCCTTTTGATGTCAAGATCGGAATGCAAATAATTTTTTTAGAATACTGTCGTCAAAGACGCCATTTGAAGCTAAACGCAGATGTTTAAATGGACATACTATGGATGAAAACGGCTATGATTACTCTACTTTTAAAGCATACATTTCATTTAAACAATAGGTCTACATAATATTCACATATGCTGTTCATAGGGGACGTATTGTATTAGCCCTACAGTTAAAGCATGAAATATTATTTAAACCTTACTATTAGAAATATTATTTAAACCTTACTATTAACATTTTTACATAACATTTATTTATTTTATCTCACAATTCTGACTTTTTTTCTCGCAAATTCAAGAATACCTTAAAGTCGGCATGAAACGGAAGTAGGGATTGTCTTTTCTTCTCTGCTGTGACATATATCTGAGTGAAACGGCATCTGAAATGAGAGGGCGGGACTTGATTTCATCCTTCGGGAATTGATTGGATCATTGGAAGTTGGGGCGTTGCCAACAAAATGGAGGCAGATCTGAATGCCAGTTTGCAGTTAGTTGTGGGGGATTTCTCTCCACTAGATTCACCGCCGACAACCAAACATGAATAAATGTATTTTTTTTTATTGAGGATGACGAAGACGATCAATGGCACAAAACATTCCTAAACAGCGCGCGTGCGCGCACGAGAGAGCGAGACTGCCTGAATGACTGAGCGCGTCCTCCATCAGGCTGTCATATTCATTAAAAAAATTATAATTAGTTTGCGATGTTCTAAGAGTAATGTTGTCATAATATCCTAAAATAGGGCTGAACGATTTTGGAAAATAATCTAATTGCGATTTTTTTTAATAATATTGCGATTGCGATTTAATATGCAATTATTTTTTAAAGCTCTTTATGTTCTGTATTATTCAACAAAGACAAGCTATAAATCATTGTATAGTATGACCAACACACTATTATAGATAGATTAAACATAAATGTTCTTTTCTGTAGGCCAGGCCTATGTTACGATGAAATTAGGTGATGCATGAATTGATATGAATGACATTTTTATTTAACAACTACAATCACAGTATATTGACTGATTTGTTGAACTTCCAACCTTGTAAGCATGTAATAATTATGTTTAAATAAGCCTGGTGTAAACATTAATATGAAAGTCAGTAACAAATCACACAAACTAAAGTAGATTGCAGAAATATAAAAACTATTCTGCTGCTTTTTATTATTATTATTCTCTCTCTGTTATTTATTTATGTATTTTTGTGGGTTTCTTGCTGTCCGCTAAGGCATAGGACACACATAAGTTTTCCTCCTGACCAACGACATTAAACACCGTGTTTACACTGGACGCGAGCGGCAAAATACAGTAGAACCCATTATAATCAGTGACGCTGTGTACACTGGATGCGGCGCGACATTACTATTTATGTCGTACTGACACAAAGTTAAATTTATTTGCAACGGTCGCTTTGTCACGTCTAGTGTAGAGCTGTTGCGGCGCGACACGACAACTGTAGCGTCCGGTATAGACACGGTGAGTGAAGCCGAGAGCAAGATATGCCTCGTCATATTTTCTGCATTTAGCTTTTGAATGACCAGCACCTGCCTGGGTCTGTGCGACTTCATCTATGGCTTTTCTCTTCGCTTTCACACACTGATCCATCTCCCATTCTAAGTTACGTCCTTTGGCTGTTTACCGTTTTATTTCTTTAATTTTTCTGCTGATGGCCCGCTTGACTTGAAGCAGCGCTGGGTGTGTCATCAAAGTACTGCGAGAGCTATAAGAGAGCGGGATGTCTCCTTTTGCTTTCTCTCGCCGTACTTTGATGTCATACACCGATCGATCTTCAAGTCGAACACACCTCTTTACTCTCGCGTGTCACGTGACCGAGTGTAATCGCAGCCTCTGCGATTGAAAAACTGCGTTTTCTCATATCGCGATATTACCGCAAATGCAATTAATCGTTCAGCCCTATCCTAAAATATTTTCAATGTAAATTGCTCCCTTATGATTGGTGTCAGTGCTATAAAGTGAAGCATCAGCTTCAGCTTTTCCCCGTTTTTATTCCAAACGTCACGGATGTCACTGCAGCTGTTGGCAGTTCCAGATAGCTCCGCCCTTGCGCCATAGCTCGTGACCGGAAGAGTAGAGGAGTCGTTTTGAGGGGGAGGGGAGGCTAACGTTTTTGATTACAGATTACAAGGGCACATGAATTTTTAAAAAAAAATTATGATGTGCACAGATAAATTATTTATAATAAACACTACAGTATTCCATTAAAAAATAAGAATTTTCCATTTTGATTTCATGGTGACTAAGTAAATCAGAAATCGTGAACATAACTGTTTGAGGAAGGCTGCGCAATCCTCTGCCGGCTTGTTGCTCCCGCCTCACAGCAAGCGGCGCTCGCGTTAACGCCAATTCCGTCCGTGTTTTCACTTCAGTAAATCAGTTTTGGTGAATACAAACTACCTGATTATTTTTCACGAGTCCAACATCCCGCCGTGCAAGAGACATGATCAGTAAGGGAAGTCGTCTTTCACTATTGTAATGTTGTTAAATAGAGAAAAACATGTTATATTTAAAGGGGTCATATGATGCGATTTAAAATTTTCCTTTCTCTTTGGAGTGTTACAAGCTCTTGGTGCATAAAGAAGATCTGTAAAGTTGCAAAGACTAAAGTCTCAAATCCAAAGAGATATTCTTTATAAAAGTTAAGAGTCAGCCACACCTACCTAAAACGGCTCGTTCTAACACGCCCCCACATATCTACCTCACTATGTGGGACGATTTGCATAACGCCACCCAAATGTGCACGCAAAGAAAGAAGGCGTCACTTTTATTCTCGCTGCAGTATTCTTGTTGCCACCGCTGCCATGTCGTGAAGACGCTGTGTGTTTCGTTGTGAAAGCGAAACGACTTTGTTTGGCCTTCCAAAAATGGACACGACTAGAAATCAGTGGTTAAGTTGTATTTACAACACTGTTCCAGAACACTTCAACCCAAATATTTAGATGTGTGCAGCACATTTTATGGAGGACCGTTTCCTGATCCTGGGAGGGTAGACTACAATGCCGGCTGTTCTGACTCAGAGACTGTAAGTACGTTTTTTATATTTAAAGAGTTTTTATATTCTATATATTTAAAGCGAGTTTTTTGGGCAGTGTAGAGTAGTGCTTGTTGTTTGTCATTTCTCCGATCACAAATGCAGACATGGTTTTATGTTTACGCGGCGCGATGCAACGCAACGTGTAAAAAGACGTTATGTCCCCACTGAATGCAACGAATGCCTCATTTATAATGGGTTTTCATGTTTTTGAATCATTGCTCCGGCTGGACAGGGCATCATCACAGTATGGTAAGGGGCGTAACATTTCCATCTCACGCTTGAGGTATTCGGCCAATCAGAGCACACCTCGCTTTTTTAGACCGATGAGTTTTGTAAAAATCGATGCGTTTCAGAAAGGCGGGGCATAGAGGAGAAACAATAATGTACAGTATGTGGAAAATAATGTGTTTTTTTTTTACTTAAACCGCATAAACATTTCATTACACCAAATACACAAAATAATGTTCTTTTTAGCAGCATCATATGACCCCTTTAACTAACTAATAGCATAATTCTTAACCTTGGACCTTATTCTTGAAACACAAAATGACCAATAAAAAGGTGTCAAACACCAAAAGCAGCCCATATTAAATCTATAAGCTGTCTTTAATTGGAAAAATACGCATTTTCATGCATAATATGTGTGTGTATACACGGTGTATACCAACATATATCGTCCCTTATTTTCATTTTCTAAAGTTGGCAACCCTATCTGGGGCCCCCAAATTCACTAAAGCCGCCCCTGGATAGGGCCTAATAAATGTTGTGTTCTGTGTTTCAGACTTTACACATCAATCAACTGCGCCATCTTGTGGTCAGGAGCGGCATACATGATCAAACAGAGGGATAGTTCACCCAAAAATTAAAGATCTGTTATCATTTGAGGAGTTCATTTGCAAAATCGTTTTTAACGATTTTCAAAAATCATGTTTTTTTTATTGTGCATTCCAATTAATCTCAATCAAACTGCAGTTGGGTTATTTTGATTAGGTAAATCATAATGAATACATACTAGCTAACTAACACAATAAAACACAATGAAAATATGATAACAATAAAAAACATTTTTAAAAATTGAGTTATCTGTTTTTGCAAATAAACTAATTTATTCACACTCATGTCGTTCCAAAAGAATATATTTTGAAAAATGTTTTGTCCATGTATTGAAAATCAAAGTGGTCCAATGTTGTTGAACATATTCAATGTTAAATATGTTCTTCAATATATGCTCTTTTGTGTTCTGCAGAAGAAAGAATCTCATATACCCAGGTAAAAATAAAATATACTTGAATGTACTAAAAACTACTTAAATACAAGCAAGTACATTTGTAGCACATTCTTATTTGTTGTGCTAAATAAAATTGTAAAATTTACACACAATAAATACACTTATTAAAAGCATATTTACAGTAAAGTACATTCTCCAGACAGTGGTACTTACATGTAATATAAATGCACTAATTAGCACTAACACTTAAATCAATTTTAAGTGTAGTCAGATAAAGTAAACCAAATATACAGAAGTGTTTTATAAGTGCATTATTTAAGTGTGCTATGAACACTTTACATCAAATGTTAATGGATTTTTAGATATACTATCACTAAGTTCTACTTTAATGGATTTTCATGAAAAATACAGTAGAAATGTATTAATTACAAGTAAAACCCTGTGGTTGTTTACATTTACGTGAATTACATTTAAAGTCATTTTAATCAAACATATTATCTCTAACATTAAAATAGTTCATTTTTTAATGATGGAAAACCACAGCTCCATGAAGTGACTATAATAGGTCTAATTTTAGGATGTGTTAAACATTTTTGGTGGCAAACGTGCAGGTTAAATGTGTACTAAAATTATGATTTAACAGTAAGTATACTTTTAGCATAAAGTACATGTGCTATATTTTTTAAATGTGGAAAAAGTGCTACTAATGACATATTAATAATGTACTAGATTGTACTATTAAAGGACACCATTAACATGTCGCGAAGGTCGGCATCGAAAGTCTTGTTCTTGAAAGAAGGTGTCCCGAGTTTGAATCCTGGCTCAAGAACCCTTCCCAATCCCGCCTCCCTTTCTCTCTTCCACTTCGCTTTTAGTGTACTCTACACTGTACTATCACAATAAAGGCAAAAATGCCTAAATAAATAAAGTTACAATACATTTGAAATGTATTACTAATAGTATTACAAATACTTTATTTATATATTTATTATATATTATTCTTATATTTTAAATAATTCATAAGTCTATTTTCTATGTATGACGAGTATATTTAAAAGTGTATGAAAGATGGGTTCAAGTGGTAACTAAATAAAAAAAATGTAATACAGAGATAGTATATTAAAAGCACAGTGTAGTTCATATTTATGGTGTCTTAAAATAGCACAGTTGAGTATGCTTAGATGTTCTTAAGATTATCTTAAGTACTAAAAATATGTTTTACCATATTAAGTACAAAATTAGTCAATTAGTCAAGGACAAACTTCAACAACTTGAGTTAGAAAATTATCTTCACTTTCCACCCTTCATTTTTAATTACGTAGTAGTCAACAGTAACTGACAATACAAAGATGACCTAGAGAAGTTCATCAAGACAAACTTTGGAAAGGCCTTGTCTTACAACAAATTAAAAGTATTGATTTGTGAAGGTTATTATGTTGTTTCAATACTCTTGCCATCTGAATAGAGATTTGATTAAACTGAATACTTGGCAGACTAAAAATGAAGGTGTTCAGTGTGGTTGATAATGCATTGCATGGCGGTTGCTTGGATATTCCATGTGACTGCAAGGAGTTGCTGTGAGACAGACAGACAGACAGACAGACTGACTGACTGACTGACTGACTGACTGACTGATTGATTGATTGATTGATTGATTGATTGATTGATTGATTGATTGATTGATTGATTGATTGATTGATTGATTGATTGATTGATTGATTGATTGATTGATTGATTGATTGATTGATTGATTGATTGATTGATTGATTGATTGATTGATTGATTGATTGATTGATTGATTGATTGATTGATTGATTGATTGATTGATTGATTGATTGATTGATTGATTGATTGATTGATTGATTGATTGATTGATTGATTGATTAGAGAGAGAGACAGACAGACAGACAGACAGATAGATAGATAGATAGATAGATAGACAGACAGACAGACAGACAGACAGATAGACAGATAGATAGACAGATAGATATAGACAGACAGACAGATAGACAGTTAGACAGATAGATAGATAGATAGATAGATAGATAGATAGATAGATAGATAGATAGATAGATAGATAGATAGATAGATAGATAGATAGATAGATAGATAGACAGACAGACAGACAGACAGACAGACATGTTAAACACTATAAAGATATGGAAAATTTGTTTTGATAAAACGAGTCTGTGTTCGACCCCCAAAACGAATGTACTTTCTGCATTATTACCTTTTGCCATTTTTACAGCGGGTTAAACAACCATCTACATCCAGCACGTTCTCCACATGTTTGCTACTTGAGTCTCCTCCTCTCCCTGGTTAGCGCGCGCTCAGGCCAGGCCGCCCCTCTCTGCTCAGTCTGGAAATGCACTTCCGGTTGGTGAGACGTGGCTGACAGTGGAAAATCCTTCAGGAGGGAAATCAGGAGACTGTCTGCTGCAGTGCTCCTGCTCTTAGACAGAAGTGCCTGGATGGCAGGGTCAAGCCGGAGTAAAAACTGTAGGAATTTCAGCTGGGTAAGACAAAACGTTTGTTTATTTATCGCTGCTGCGAATCTTGTAGACAGTGATTTGTTTTTCAAGGCACGCAACTTTGTATCGAGGTAGTTTGCGTGCACCGTTGCTTTTTATCAGAAACATTGCAGCAACGTTGTGTTTTGCGAGTTTCTGCGTATAGACAGGCTACTCATCGCCCATAAGCATCACATAAAATTGACGATTTTGCCTTTGGGCCTTCTTGCTGTTTAATTAGTTAAGCAGCCAAACACAGAAACGTGGCAAACTTTGGAGTGTTTTTAAAGCCCAGCGGGGCTGGAATTTGTCCGGAATCTCGCCGCTCCCTCAACTCCTGCACGTCCACAGACCGTCCTCTGAATGTTGCATTTGCATTTTTGTCCAACCATAACGGACATTATTAGTGGCAGTCACAACTGTTTAAACTAAAGTATGTTGTTTTTACCTGTATATTCTTTACATATTTCTGCAATAAAGACAATTTGAACTCATGCAATGTTTCAATACTGTATATCAGATCAGCTGCTGAAGACCGGTGAACATATTTATCCTCATTATTATGGGTGCTAGTTATAAACTATTTGAAGGGATTGTGTTAGGCCTGCCTGACTCTAATGCATTATCTGATATCATGTTTTCATCTCTATGTAGATTATTTTCCCGTGTTGGCAGTAACGACCAAAAAGGTGTGGTGTTTTTTGTAGGCTGTGACTCACATTGCCATTGTCTTTTGAATGGCTGTCTTTTTATGTAGTGTGTACTGTGTTTTTTCGGGTGGTGGATAGGAGTGGAAGCACTTAGTCACCATAGCCATAGTCACCCTGGCTTCCCCTGGAATTTCAAATGTGTGTTTTATTTTAAATAAGTCTTTGGATGACATTGCTTGAAGACACTTTTGTATTTTGTTTAACAACATAAATTTCTTACAGACACAGTACATTAATTTTGAAGGTGTTGTTAACAAGTTGCTGTAAAAGAATTACAACACATATTGAACTTGTAAAGCAAATTAATTTGCATCCTTGTGGTAGTTGCTGTGGGAAAAATGTTTCAAATAATACATTTTAGAATTTATATGCATTCAATAGTAATACAGTTTTAGAGATGTAACTGTGCAAAAAAACAAAGAAATACACTACTGTTTGAGGACTGTAAGATTTTTTGTGTTTGTTTGTTTAAATTGTTTTGATTCGCTAACATAAACTAACTAGCCTATTTGTTTCATCTGGGACTAAGAAACCCTGAACCTCATTGAAGCTCAACTAATCTTTCCACTTCGGGAAATTTTGTTTGAAGGTTCCTCTCTGCCTTACAGCACCCTACATGTTTCTTCCAAGTACTTTGCGGAGGTCTGGGCTGATGAGCGCAGGACCTGAGAAGCCCGTTTGGGCATTTGCTGTGCTGCTCCTTGGCGCCGCCCTACTGGCATCATCCCTTGGTGGGAAGATGATGGCTCAGACTGCTGTGGCCCAAGCAAAGACTGCACCTGCAGGACCAGGACCAGGACCTGGACCTGGACCATGGGGCATTAAGAACCTTATAGACCTCCAGTACCTGGATGAGCTGTTCTCCATAGATAACCTAGATGTTTGGTTCTGCTCCCTTGTGGGATCGATTGCCGTCGGACTCAGTGGCATCTTTCCACTCTTAGTGATACCCAATGAAGCTGGAACAGCTTTGAAAACTGAGGGTAAGTCAAACTTATGCTTGCATGCTTTTGTGATATAGGTCTTCGGTGTATGTAAACAGCTCATTGTAACAGCTAATCTAGGATCAGGTTACATGCTAAGCAGATCAGGTAGAGGTAGCATTGTGTTACATTCAGAGCTGGTCCAGATATTCACAGCAGTGTCCTTATGCAGACTAATGAACAGAGATCTAGTATTTTGTGTCTCTTCTTTATTCATTCTATCAGAGATGGAAAAATTAGTCTTTCTGGCCCTGTGCAGGTCATCTATAGTTTGCGAGCAGAAAGGAAAAAATTAGGTGATTGTTCAAATGTTCTGGTCACACATCAGGCCTAGTGTGACAAATAGACACGTGTTTGTTATTAATACAAGCAAGAGAGAACCGGCTTGTAGACTGATTTAGGTCTTCAGTTGTTTGGTTACATTAAAGCAGAGCTCCTTTCACTTTAAGCTCATGTTCTCTGTGGGATTTTTCCCTGCTTATGCCTGGTTCCACTTTTTGTTTTTCGTACCATGGTAAAGTAATTTCCCAGCCACAGCTAGTCCAATTTAATTATTTTATTTATTATTTTATATTAAAGGGGTCATATGATGCTACTAAAAAGAACATTATTTTGTGTATTTGGTATAATGAAATGTTTATGCGGTTGAGGGTTAAAAAAACACATTATTTTCCACATACTGTACATTATTGTTTCTCCTCTATGCCCCGCCTTTCTGAAACTCGTCGATTTTTACAAAGCTCATCGGTCGAAAGGCAAGGTGTGCTGTGATTGGCCAGATGTCCAGTGCGTAATGATTGGCCGAATACCTCAAGCATGTGACGGAAATGTTACGCCCCTATCATACTGTGATGATGTCCTGTCAGGCCGGAGCGATGATTGAAAAGCATGAAAACCCATTATAAACGTTGCATCCAGTGGGGACATAATTACGGATTATAATGACTTACTGTCTTTTTACGCATTGCGTTGCATCGCACCACGTAAACATAAAACCATGTCTGCATTTGTGATCAGAGAAATGACAAACAACAAGCCCTACTCTACACTGCCCAAAAAACTCGCTTTAAATATATAAAACGTACTTACAGTCTGTGAGTTAGAACAGCCGGCAATGTAGTCTACTCTCCCAGGTTCAGGAAACAGACCTCCATAAAATGCGCTGGACACATCTGAATA
>NW_015505794.1:624854-631529 GCF_001515645.1 Sinocyclocheilus grahami | reverse complement strand
CTTTGAAAACTGAGGGTAAGTCAAACTTATGCTTGCATGCTTTTGTGATATAGGTCTTCGGTGTATGTAAACAGCTCATTGTAACAGCTAATCTAGGATCAGGTTACATGCTAAGCAGATCAGGTAGAGGTAGCATTGTGTTACATTCAGAGCTGGTCCAGATATTCACAGCAGTGTCCTCATGCAGACTAATGAACAGAGATCTAGTATTTTGTGTCTCTTCTTTATTCATTCTATCAGAGATGGAAAAATTAGTCTTTCTGGCCCTGTGCAGGTCATCTATAGTTTGCGAGCAGAAAGGAAAAAATTAGGTGATTGTTCAAATGTTCTGGTCACACATCAGGCCTAGTGTGACAAATAGACACGTGTTTGTTATTAATACAAGCAAGAGAGAACTGGCTTGTAGACTGATTTAGGTCTTCAGTTGTTTGGTTACATTAAAGCAGAGCTCCTTTCACTTTAAGCTCATGTTCTCTGTGGGATTTTTCCCTGCTTATGCCTGGTTCCACTTTTTGTTTTTCGTACCATGGTAAAGTAATTTCCCAGCCACAGCTAGTCCAATTTAATTATTTTATTTATTATTTTATATTAAAGGGGTCATATGATGCTACTAAAAAGAACATTATTTTGTGTATTTGGTATAATGAAATGTTTATGCGGTTGAGGGTTAAAAAAACACATTATTTTCCACATACTGTACATTATTGTTTCTCCTCTATGCCCCGCCTTTCTGAAACTCGTCGATTTTTACAAAGCTCATCGGTCGAAAGGCAAGGTGTGCTGTGATTGGCCAGATGTCCAGTGCGTAATGATTGGCCGAATACCTCAAGCATGTGACGGAAATGTTACGCCCCTATCATACTGTGATGATGTCCTGTCAGGCCGGAGCGATGATTGAAAAGCATGAAAACCCATTATAAAGGATTTGAGACTTTACTCTTTGCAACTTTACAGATCTTCTTTATGCACCAAGAGCTTGTAACACTCCAAAGAGAAAGGAAAAATTGAAATCGCATCATATGACCCCTTTAAATAATACTGGTTCACCCTGGATATACTACGCTTCTCACTATGCTTTTGCACTTTATTGGCATCTGCAAGGAAAGACTGGCTTGTTAGGTAGCTGACAATGTGTAAGCAAAGCTAAAATATTTCACAGCTTACTCGGTTACTAGCTTTAGGCACTTAATGGTCAAAATGAAATTGCTGTTGACTGGAAGAAGGTTATAGTTGGTTAGGTACAGTTAACAAAATTATTAGATTTATCTATGGTTTCGTTTTTAATAGGAGACACAGAAAATGCATTTTACATGTTAAATTCATAAGCGGACATGTTCATTTTGGGGACTGACCTCATGGAATCTTCCTCAAACTATGTGTGTATATTAGATTACATTTCGGAATCTTCCCCAAACTGATATAAAGAATCTTGCAGAGACCGTATCCAGCGATCACTGAGAAAAATGTGTTGTGTGAGCATGCTTGAGCTATGAAAGAATTTGTTCAGCTACACCTGTCGTGTCTTGTCTAAATAGTTCTTGATGTAGTGGACGTTCAATAGAAGAACCAACAGAACCATAATTGGATGCCAAAAAGTGTGCAGTAACATTAATATGGTTGATATGTCGCACTCTAAAGATCTTTCCAGAGGGCAGTGCTGCTCACTGAAGCTTTTGTCTGTGATGATATCAGTCATGCAGAAATAGATTGGAGTCTGGCAATGGATCCCAGTCAGGAAGTAGAGTAGCTTAAGAGAAGGTCTGTTTTGATCTACCGGTATAGTGGGCAGTGGGGTAGAGGGCTAGACTGAATTATAAGTGGTTTAGGTGTGTCCTGTACCACAGAGACTGACCACATGATTTTCAAATCAGTGTGGAGTAATGGCTTTAGATAATATATGTCTGTTGCTGTATATTACCATAAACTCTTTACGGTTGCAAAACTTGCTTATTAAAGCGGTGCAGCTTCAGAACTTAAGCTGTAAGAAAAAAACAAAATAATAATTAATTGTAAGAGCTTGTAGAATGATTTTGCAACTATATGGTGGTTTCACCATCTGCTTTATGTGAAAGATTTGCTCAATTTGCTTAACACAGCAAGATCTTTGGAGTGTTGCATATCAAGCATTTCTGCTAATGTTTGTTCATGAACTTCCGCTGATGCTCTTTACTGTTTGCAGCTGGGTGTCAGAAGCTGAAGAAGCTGCTGAGTTTTGCCATTGGTGGTCTCTTAGGTGACGTGTTTCTCCACCTCCTTCCTGAAGCCTGGGCTTACACTTCCAGTCCTGGTGGGAATTCTCACATTATATATAACATTTGCTGATGCTCATGCATTAATCATCATCTGTGTGCTCTTTCTGTTTCTTAGTCTTATCTCTGTTTCTGTTTTTTTTAATAACCCTTCCTGTGACTCCCAGAAGTTTGGGAGTGTGGTTTTGTAATTCATCCCCTCCCCCTGTTTCTCTCTCCTGAATGGGAATCCCTTACATTGTTTTGCATGAAACTATGCCTTTTTAAGATTTTAACATCAATAGTGTGTAGTAATTGACCCTTTGCTAAACCCTTTTCCCTCTGGTAACTCTGCTTCAGTTTCTCAAATTTACTGTGGTACTGAAATCGATATGGAAAATGGCACTTAGTAACATTTACTTTGGAGCAAATGTTAGTCCCTTTATTGATCTTATGTCTTCATTTTGGGGATTCAAGGCTCACACAGTGATATTAACATTTTTAAAAAGTCCACTCTGGGTGTTTTATTTTTTAAATTACTATTGTAGGTGATATGTTTATTTGATATTATAATACTGAAAGCTTGTCAAATATTATTAATAAAGGCAGGTTTGGTCAATATACAGTATAGTTTTTAAGGCAGAGACTGTTATTTTAGTATTTATAGTATACAAGCATACTTTTTATATATTCAGTTTTCATTTTAATATTAGTAATTGTGCATTATCATTTTTATTAGTTTTTTTAACGTTTTCATTTAGATTTATTTTTCAGTTTAATTTAGTAATGGTAGCTTATTGTATTTCAGTTTCCAATGCAACATTTCTTTTATACAGTTATTCTTTTATAAAGTTTTTCATCTTATACTGATATTATTTCATTTAATTAAATGTTTTAAAATAGTTTTAGTTAACAATAACAGAATTGGACAGAGCTTAATGAAGTTTAATTATTTACTTAAATTTTCTTTAAAAATTAATAAAATTGGTGTTTGCATGTGTTGGATAGATGGGTCCCACAGGCACTATCATACACAGGGTTTGTGGGTGATAGGGGGTCTGCTGTCCTTTCTGATTTTGGAAAAGGTGTTCCCAGATGAAGACAGTGACTCAGAGAGCAAAGCTACCTGCCAAAGGACTGAAGTAAGTTACATGTGCTTTTAGTACATATTACAGCACTTTGAATCCGTTCAATTGATGTGTCCACATTGGAACAATGCAATTCTGAACCTCATGGGGGAGACAAAGCACGATGGAGTTATGCACTCACAGACTCGCACACATTCATTATACATCCACATTAACCATCCGGTAGTATACAATTAGAGTCAAATTGTTATTCTTTTTTCTATTTAACTACAAAAAAAGTTACAAGTGCTTTTGAGTACTGGCTGATGGAATAGCAGTTTGTGGTTTGACAGGACCTTTAAAGGAACACTCCACTTTTTTTGAAAATAGGCTAATGTTCCAACTCCCCTAGAGTTAAACGGTTGAGTTTTACCGTTTTCAAATCTATTCAGCCGATCTCTGGGTCTGGCGGTAGCACTTTTAGCTGTAGCTTAGCATAGATCATTGAATCTGATTAGACCGTTAGCATCTCGCTCAAAAATGACCAAAGAGTTTCTATATTTTTCCTATTTAAAACTTGACTCTTCTGTAGTTACATCATGTACTAAGACCGACGGAAAATGAAAAGTTGCGATTTTTCTAGGCCGATATGGCTAGGAACTATACTCTCATTCCAGCGTAATAATCAAGTAACTTTGCTGCCATACCATCGGTGCAGCAGGCGCAATGATATTACGCAGCACCTGAAAATAGGCTAACTTCCGTCAACATGACCAACGTGACCACCTGCTTGCTCCGGGAGCATGCTGGGGACTATTTTCAGGCGCTGCATAATATCATTGCACCTGCTGCACCCATGGTACGGGATGGAATGGATTAGAAAACGGTAAAACTCAACTGTTTAACTCAACTCATTAAAAAATGAGCCTATTTTCAAAAAAGGGGAGTGTTCCTTTAACTAAGCATTCTTGTTTTGTAAACAATGACCTAAGTGTTGTAAATATTTGTAAAGCAAAGTGTTTTTGTCTAGTGTTAATTTCCTTAATGAAAAGTATGACGAAAAATGTCCGTTGACGAGCTTTTTTCACATGACGAAGACAAGATGACAACAAGGTCAATAAACGATAACTAAGACCATATCAACATGCAATTTCGTTTACGAAATAAAACGAGGTTAAAATGTATTCAAAAAGATATACTTTTTTTATTTTCGTCAAAAAAAAGGAGACAAAATGTCACCTCTACTACAAGAGCTTTCATGTGTGCGGTTGCCAGATATCAAGAGTTCAAATCCCCAAATCAGAGCTTCGCTGTTATAAGGATACATTTTCTGCCCGGTGTTTTGCTTATTTTAAGACGTGCTCGCTCTTCATTGCGGAAGCGCCGCCGCCAATGATCTGAAAACACATCAAACAAGCTGGAGTTTAGCGATCTAAATGAAAGGGTCACTCAGCCAGTCTATGTTCTATCATCTCAACTTTATTGTTTGCGATTGTGGTTGCTGAATAAATGCACTTACTCAACCGCTGTTGTTTTAATAGAGAAATAGGCTATTGCCATTTGGAATTACTTGGAATTTCACTGTTATAATATTTTTTGTTTGTTTTAGCAGTTTTCATAATGTAGACAGAGAGATTGCATAAGTCTTTGGTATTAATTAATATAATAAAAAGCCTATAATAAATCAGTAATCTAGCCCCCGGTTTCACAGACAAGGCTTAAGCCTAGTCCTAGACTAAAATGTAAGTCTGAGCTGTTTCAACTGAAAGAAACTTGCACTGACTGATCTTAAAATATATCAGTGCCTTTGTTTGGTCTCAAAACGCACACCAGTAATGTTTTTTTCTAAGCACGTTTATAAAAAAATTACCTAAATGTCCTAATTGAACTATGGCCTAATCCTGGCTTAGTCTAAGCCCTGTCTGTGAAACCGGGCCTGAGGTAAAACACACCAATGTATGAGTCCACATTCTATTGATTTGTGCTTACTAGTGAAAGTGCAATGCCTGAAATGCAAAAGTAAATTTCTCAAATGACAAGAATAATTACGATTATAATTGAGCAAAAATAATTTTGATCAGTTTAACCTTTATACAGCATGACGAAAATTTGATTAAAACCTGACTAAACTGCTCATACATTTCATTGACTTAAACTTGACTAAACAAAAACAGGACAAGGTTGACTAAATATATCTAAAATGTACGTTTGCATAAGACTACATTAAGAATGGCTGCCAAAATTAAGACTGCTGTACGGTTAATTAATAATAATCTTATTGCTAAAATGTCATGTTTTCTTTGACTAAACCTAGACTAAAATGCTGAGACTTTCCCCCCCAGTTTCACAGACAAGGCTTAAGCCTAGTCCTAGACTAAAATGTAAATCTTGAGCTGTTTCAACTGAAAGAAACTTGCACTGACTGATCTCAAAACAAGTCAGAGCCTTTGTTTTGTCTTAAAAAGCACCCCAGAAATGCTTTTTTCTAAGGCATGTTTATAAAAATTACTTAAATGTCCTAATTGAACTATGGCCTAATCCTGCTAAGCCCGGTCTATGAAACCGGGCCTTAGTCGACTAAAACTTGAATAAAACCAAATAGGATAAGGTTGACTAAATATGATTAAAAACTAACAAGGACATTTAACACGGGACTAAGACTAAAATTGAAAATAGCTGACAAAATGAACACTAGCTTTGTCTTTGATGTTGAGTTTCTGGAAAAAGTTCATCAGTTTTTAAATGTCTTTAAACTTCTGACTGGTTTATTGCGGCTCTAAATGTGCTCTTCTTAGTTTTTTTGTATGTGTGTGTAATTGAAAAGTTTTTGTTTCACTTTTATTGTTAATGTTTATGAAGTTTGACATGCTGAATATGATAATCACATTACTTTTGTGTATCATTAACGGTGCTTGAAATGTTGTAGGGTCACGAATCGTGAATCACTGTTTGTGTCAGACGGATATTTAAAACTTTACAACTCATGTCCCATTCAAATACCCACAGGACTGTTTCTTACATTCAAGAAGAACCCCAAACCCCTTTTATTCTGGCCTTATTTCAGCGTATTGCATCACCATATTGCATCAGTCAGTTAAACACACACGCACACCTTATTTCACTTTTCGGGCTCCACCCTGATGGATATAACCGCTTAAAGCCTTGAAATATTTGCTTTTAGATGCTTCCTAAAACAAATGAATTACAATTTTGTTCTGCCTACCTTTCTAGTGTAGACATGACATTAGCTCTCTCACTTTTTTTTAGCGTGAGTCTTGAGTGCCTTGGACATTCAGATCACACCCAAACAGAGGGCTTGCAGTGCCCTGTCCAGTACCCCCCCCCCCCCCCCCCCCCCCCCCCCCACCCCCCCCTCCCCT
>NW_015505794.1:581948-624578 GCF_001515645.1 Sinocyclocheilus grahami | reverse complement strand
CCCCCCCCCCCCCCTTTCCTTCCCTTCTAATTGTAACTTTTAATTGGACTTGGTCTATGACTTGAATCTGTTTGTGAATGCCTATGTCTGAGTTTTCTTCCTTGCTTACGGGAGACCTGGGAGTTTGATTGATAGCCTCTGCTCTGTTTGGGTAGCTATAAATAGCATCTAGCAGGAAGCAGCTGCCACCAGCATTCCATCAGCAGACAGACGGGCCACAGAAGTCAGCCACGGTGCACAGAAACCACAGCTGAGAAGCCTTCCAGACTGTGGGCTAGAACAGGGAGGAAGCGTCTAGTTCTGTTATTACAATCTAAAATACCTGCTGCTATAAAGGACGATTGTTTTCTCACCGTCAGCCTTTGTCAGCCATTTCTGTCTCCTCAACCCGTGGAAAGAATTTTGTGAATTTAGAAGCAGAAATGTTTTTAATGACACAAATGCTTACATTTTTGGTAATGTTCTGTAGAAAGCTGTAGGAGCTTAACTAAGTGTTATAAGTGTGCTGATGAGTTGATCTGTTTGATTTAAGAATAAAAAAATTATTTCAGGGGTTTTTTTACTGCTTAGTCTACAGAGTAGCGGTGTGCTGTACATTCCCACAAAACATTTTCCTCCGTTTATAAAAGTGAATGGAACATGTTTATAGCAGTGTACTTATAATAGGTAGCACTGTGAATGAATGTTTAAAATATGCAGTACTGGCACATAAAATTGCACTAAATTAGGATTGTTGGGGGGGGGAGTTCGTATACAAAACTGTTTAAAAGTTTAGGGTTTGGTAAGATTTTGAAATCTTTTTAAAATAAGTCTCTTATTCTCATCAAGGCTGTATTAATTTTTTTTTTTTTTTTCAAAAAATACAGTAAAAACTAATATTGTGAATTGTTACCGTTTAAAATGACTGATTACATACTGATGATATATTATTATTTTAAAAATACAATTTCAGCATCCATTATTTCTGTCTTCAGTGTCACATGATCTTTTTCTAATATGCAGATTTTGTGCTCAAGAAACATTTCTTAATGTGAAAAACAGTTGTGTTGCTTAATATTAATGTGGAAAGTGTGACACATTTTTCTTCTATAATTATTTGAATAGAAAATGGAAAAACGGCATTTATTTGAAATGGAAATCTTTCGTAACAATGTCAAACTCTTTATTGTCACTTTTGATCACTTTAATGAATCCTTGCTAAATCAGTGTTAATTAATCAATCAATCAATCTTGCTGACCCCAAACTTTTGAATAGTAGTGTACCTGGTTAATTTTTCTTGGTATCCGATTTAATCTTGATTTGATAGTAGGTTAAATTGTCTATTTGCTCTTGAATGCTGTGAAATGAGACCCAGATTTGTTAGAAAGACTTACTGTGGTGTTCTCTCTCTTTCCAAACTAGTCATCTTCAACAGATCTGAGCAGTGAGGTCTCTGTGTCCCCACAAACAAATGGCATCTGCTCAAACAACAACTCCGACTCCAAGCCAAAGACTGACCTCAGCCTTTACACAGAGCCAAAGAAAATAAAGGTAAGCTGCACACACAAATCATGCCTTGTGCACATTAAAAGGTCTAAGTGGTTATTCGATTATTAGAGACAAGTACTAGGACAGTTTCCTTGGAAGCAATCATACAGCATTTGTAAAGTGTCTGTTACCTATTATCTTTTCTCTTACATTGTTTCTTTATTTTTTCAGACAAGTGGTTATCTAAACCTTCTTGCTAACTGCATTGATAACTTCACTCATGGGCTTGCAGTGGCAGGAAGCTTCTTAGTAAGCCGAAAGGTAAGAGCAAACAGAGATCAATCCCATATAAATGAGATTCAGCCTTCAGTTTTACTACTACAGAACTCAATAAAGTAATGCTGAAGGAAAGCCAGCTAGCACCGCCTGCTATAGAGTGCACAATTAATGACTAGTTCATATCTTTGCTTAATGTGAACAGGTCTGTGTAGGGCAGTTGGATGTCTGGTAATTATGACTTCATGTGCTTTATAAATAGATTCAGAGTTCCTGTGTAAATATAATGTGGTTTGGCCACTTTTAAGCATTTTAAACCTTAAACTGATCGCATCCCCCATAATTCTTTTGGTCAGTGGTGATCATTACAAACAGTGAGATAGAGATGTTTATGTGATGTGTGAGAATATTTATAGTGCAGCAGTATTTACATGGCTTTGTGAAGTTGAAGTCCAGGTGGAGAAGCAGAAGGCTCCCAGCATGCGTGGGGAGGGAGTTTCAGAGGAAACTTGCACTGAAAAACACACGGTTTACACATTTGCTCACTGGCCTGGACATACATATTTGGCTGCAGAAATGCAAGGAAGAGTATTGATGGAGAACTGTGCCATTGTACGGTTTTTGCTACCTCCCCCATAGCTTCTGTTGACATTCAGTTAAACATATGTGGCAAATAAACATTGTCTGGATTATAAAATATGGTTTTGCTGCCCTACCATGGTTGAATTAGAAAAC
The DNA here is from genome assembly GCF_001515645.1 of Sinocyclocheilus grahami. NCBI lineage: Eukaryota > Metazoa > Chordata > Actinopteri > Cypriniformes > Cyprinidae > Sinocyclocheilus > Sinocyclocheilus grahami. The sequence goes on along the minus strand of NW_015505794.1, from coordinate 622,099 downwards.
AAGCGTATACTGCAATATATTTACAATACCTTATTTTACTTGTCCTAACAGGTCGGTTTCTTAACAACATTTGCTATTCTGCTTCATGAGATCCCTCATGAGGTACGTATCTCAGTATCTTTCTCTCTTTCTCTGTCTCTTGAGTTTCAACCAGGTAATTAGTATACAGGAGCAATGCATGTCATTTTTTCAGTTTATTATTAGTGACTTGGAATGAGCAAGGAATCATTACTGCATGTGAAATGTCTCAATACTTTATAGTACTCAATACTTACCCATTTCTGTTGCTGTGCACACATTTCTGTCTTCATGGAAAGGTGGGAGATTTTGCCATTCTGCTGCGAGCAGGATTTGACCGCTGGAAAGCTGTCCGTATGCAGCTCTCTACAGCGTTAGGAGGAGTCCTGGGGGCATGTTTTGCTCTTTGCTCCCAGTCACAGCATGGGGCAGGTGAGACACCACAGTCCTCAGACATCTCTCTTCTCTCAGTCTATACACTACTGTTCAAAGATTTAGGGCCAGTATGATTTTTCTAATAAAAACAAAAAATGAAAACGTGTATTTAGTAAGAAAGCAATAAATAATGTTATTTCAAATAATTGCTGTTCTTTTTAACTTACTTTTCATCAAAGAACACTGAAGAAAAATGATCATGGTTTCCACAGAATTAAGCACAACTATTTTTAACACTGATAATGATAATAAATCTTTATTGTGAACCAAATCAGCATATTCGAATGATTTCTGAAGACTGATAATAATGTAATGGAGTAATGGTTGCTGAGAATAGAAAGCACTTGTTTTAAATTGTAATATTTCATATTACTGTTTTTACAGTAGTTTAAATAAATGCAACCTTTGTGAGCATTAAGCCTGAGACACACTGCACAATTTTCGGCTGTCCCAGATGAATCGTGGCGATTTCTGTGATTGTGACCCCTAATCTGTGGTCCTATGTCGCACAGTGAGAGAGGTTCAAAGACGGCCGTTGTCATGGTCTTGCGACCAAAGATAGCATACGATAATTTTAGTGTCAGTGTCAGAAATTCAGCATGATCATCGCACAGTGTGTTTACTGCTATGACCCACGTTTACTGACCAGCCAATAAAAATGTGACATGAAATCAACACAACATTGTGCTAAAACACAAAACTGCTTACCTCAGGCTCCTCCACTTTTTTTTCAGCGCACAAAAACTACAACTGCCTAAGTGTGATTTCATCATGCTCTTTTTGTTTGCCACTAGCGCATGCTGATGACATTTTATTCTTCTATAGTAACGTGCGTCGTATCGTACGAGTCAGTAGGTGTCATCATCGTACAGTCTACATGCATGTCGTACCCAAGTTTATTAGATCCATGTCGCACAATGTGATATTGCTATAATCGTGCAGTCTGTATAAGGCTTAAGAGATGCATTTTATCTTTAAGCTTTTTCATGTTTCTTCTGATTGTCAGCATTTGCTGTTGTTTGCAATGTTGTTCTTCCTTATTTGTGACTTGTTGCCATCCCATGCCTAACATGACAATTAGCAGCTACTGATACTTAATAAATAAATGAGTGTTTTTATTTGTGGAAAACTCATAAGCACATTATCAAACACATTCTTCAGTGTTGGTTCTGCTCATGTGTCTTTCTAGAGAATGCCACTGCCTGGATCCTGCCCTTCACCTCAGGTGGCTTTCTCTACATTGCGTTGGTCAATGTTGTACCTGATCTGCTACAGGAGACCAACCCTAGGTAAGGTGTCCACTTCCCTGAGAATGGGGTCGTTCTGTCTGTTTGTCTCCCACAGTAAAATCCTGCCATACTTCACATTAAATAAACTGAATGTCCATGATCGTGTACCCTGTTCCCACAGGAACTCCATTCTACAGGTTCTGCTGTTGTTTTGTGGGATAGCAGTCATGGCTCTTCTCTCAGTCGTCATGGACTAGCCACAGATGAGCACTGCTTTTATCAAGGGGCATTTAGAGTGCTACCTAGCATGTTGGAGGACTTAGGGGCAGTTCACTCCACTGGTTATGCTTTAAATTATTTTTGTCACCCCCCAAAGACCATGTGAGGAAAGACCTAAGAAAAAAACAGCCTTGACAATCAGGTGTTTGAATCTGTATCCATGTGATTTTAGCCTTATCCTTCATACACTTGTGTCCGGATTAAAACTGAGCTCATGCCTGAAGTTGAAAATTGAAGGGAAATACAGGTTTGTGCAAAAGGTGCTCCAAAATAACAGTGGTACAATAACATTTGGTACTATTTTGTATTCTTGTTCATGTTTCTGACGTTTTTTTTTTTTTTGTGTGAAACACATTTCCAATGTCAGTAGGTTACATCAATGTGATTTGCTTCAATTGTATGGAATACTGCACATGCAGGTTTCACAAGTCAACACTTTATCGTTTATTAAGAGACGAGCACATATGCTTACATAATCAGATTTTTGATGGTCATCATTACGTTTCTATAATCTAATACTGCTTCACTTTTATAAGTCTTTCTGTTGAAGTTAAATCTATACAAGTTCATTTTATGCTTCATTTGCTCAAGACATCCACACTTTGCATGACTATATATTCCTAATTGCACATACATCAATGAACACACTCCTGTTGTCAAACACGTTTGAAATACTTAACTGGCCTTATTTTAAGGTATTCCTCAGTTATTTTTAAAATTGGGATGTCTGTCTTTTCATACAGTGTTTAGTCTTGTTACTGATTGTGTCCTGATAGCCACTACACTGCTACATTTTAGCTTTAATTTACTGATTTTCTGTACAGTTCATTGTGGTTCTGGCATTGCAATACACAGTTTTGAGTGATTTAGTATTGATGGATTCATAAGCAGACACTTTGTTTACTTAACTGACTTGGTGCCATTTCAATCACATTTTTAAAAAGATAAAATAGTTGATAAATAGATTGTCTGTTTAAGAGTTTTGTATATGGAATGTTACTGAAAAGAATGTTCTGAACGTGTCACATGGCAGGTCAGAACAATCTTTGTCAGATTGTAAATATTTGAAAAGAGATTATATATATTTATTCTGTAAACAATGCCACGTTGAAAGAAAAATGTTTAACTTTTAAGTCCTCCCAATGTTATATTTGAAATAAATAAATAGTACAGTTTGATTTCAAGCTGTTGTGACGTCTGATTTATGTGTGTGCAGCTTTTACTTGTAGGGGTAGCACTGCTCCCAGCATTGTGTTCCTTGTAGAAATGTATTAATCAGTTCAGCTGACAGATCTAAATCATTTGCTCACCTCCTAGCAAAGTGTCTCTTCTCTCTACTGCTGAAAAGCTGTTTGGGTAGTTCATCCAAAAATTAAAATTCTGTAATTTACTCATCCTTTACTAACATTTTGAAGAATGTTGTTAACCAAGCAGTTGACAGTAGCTGCTGACTTCCACAGTAGTATTTTTTTCTATACTATGGAAGTCAATGGCTATCAACTGCTACCATTTTTCAAAATATATTTTATTTTCAACAGCTGAACAAAATTCATACAGGGTTGGAACAACATGAGGGTGAATAAATGATGACAGAATTTACATTTTAGGTGACTACACCTTTAATAACAGATTATAACAATTTCCAGTGACTCTTTTTCAGTGCAAATAAAAACAGAAATTCCGAAAACACGTTACTTCAATGAAAAGGGGTAGTTCACCCAAAAAATAAAAAACAAGATATTTTGAATAATGTTTGTTTGGAACAATACAAGGGTGAGTAAAAGATGACCATTTTGATTTCGAGTTGAACTCTTCCTTTAAAGGAGTAGTTCACCTTCAGGTGCTGGTCCCCATTGATTTCCATAGTATGGGGAAAAAACGCTATGCGAGTCACTGGGGACCAACTGAGGGTGAACTATCCCTTTAAGGGACGAAAACCGATTCACCTAGATTTACCTTTCTTCAGTACATTTGAGGGCCATGTTCACAGCTTGTTCTATTTCAGTTTTATTAAAATGCTAAAATATCTTTGTTTTTATTTTTCATTTTTTAGACGCAGAGCCATACAGTAGATTGCTTGTGACACCAAAGTGATGCATGTTGAGTGAGTGCCTTTCGAAACAGGTCTTTTCTATTGAATTAAAGTTAATGGACTCTAAATTACATTTAGCAGTTCTGCTTTTCATGTCAGAATGACACTGCATATACAGTACCTTCCCGAAGTAGGAAAATGCATTCAATAATGAGGGTTTGATGTTTCCAGCATATGTTGCACATGACCTGCTAAATTACCACCTATTGCTGTTACATGCCCATGCGGAGGAACCATTATGCTAAATCACTCTCTTGAGATGGACTCCCCACCATGCTGAACCGTTAGCAACCTAGACCGTGCTTCTGTGACGTGTACAAGCATTGGCTTTCCACTACTGTTCCTCTATGCTGATGCAGTTTGCTTGGATGACAACTGTGTCTTTTTTGAGTCTATTTTGTCCCATGCAGTCTGCAAGGTCTTTGCATTTTGATATGTCATACTCACAAATGGCTTGCATTGCCTGCCGCTCCAAGTCCTGTATGTGTTCAAAGTAGCATTTCTGCAACGGTGTTCGGCTATGCCAAGATGCGTGCCACAAGCACATTTTTACTGCACAGTCTGGGTCTGAAATGTCATATGGGAATCAGGGGGTGGTATTGATTTTGTGTTCACACTTGTCCTATTTCAACACAGTCTGTTTGGCAAGGGACTGTTGCCATAACGACTAGCCTGTGGGTTGTCTTCCTTTGTCATCTGCCCTGACAGAGCCCACTGTGTGTGGGAAACTGCCTGGAACTTTAGACAATGTTATGCTGCTTTTTTGTATTTGAAAGTATTTATGTCTTGTCCTTCAAACCGCTTTTGATGGGCACCTAAAACACGGCTGCTTGTACTAACGTGATTTATTCTCCTGTATGTTGACCAGAACCTCCCACGCTTCTGAAACTCTGCTCAGTGCTTCTCTCCCTCTCTGTGGGCCACCTCCATGGATGGCAGGTGGCAAGTTAGTGCTGCTACAGTTCACACAAGTATATTAATATAAGAGTTGAGGGCACCTGATCATGGGGAAATGGTGAGAAAGATATAGAGAGGAGCAGTGAATGAAAATAATGCTGGAAGAACAAGAGTGTCTGAAAAGGACAGATGCAAAGTTTTAGACTGTAAAACTTTTCACCCACTGGATGTGATGTGGAAGGGCAAATGTCTATCAAATTTGAGATTTTGCTGTAAATGTATGTTTTGTTATAGCACAGTAACAAGTACTTTCTCAGTTCTTATAGTATGGGTTGGATGTGTACTATTTTATTTATTTGCGGCTGGGAATGTTTCAGAAGACAGTCTGCTGTATGTGGGCAGGACACTGTGTTGTCTTCTGGGAGTTTCCTTTGAGCAGTTTTCCATTCGGTTTTGTTTACTTTTCTGAAAGTGCTAATATATCAAAATTTTCAGGTAATCCAAAGAATATGTAAGACATGTTTTTTTTCTGTCTGTTTGGTTAGATTTCACTTTGAGAAAGGGAAATGCTGAAATTGTAATTGAAATTTGAAATGGTTTCTCGCGTGAACATATCTGTTGGAAAATGAATAGCTAACACAAATGTTTTACTGTTTTATTATAGACATTTGTTCTTAAGAAAGCAACACATAGTAAGAAAATTCATTTTAGCTTTTTTCTTTTCTTTTATTGTGGTAACATAATGCTTTTTTTGGCCTATCTCCATATTTGCTGTATTAATGTGTGTTACCAAATAAAACAGGCAAATACACTGATTTTGTTCGGAGAAAAAAAATTACAGCTTGTATTTTGAATTTATTCTCTTTATTTGATTTGAAATATTAAGACTTTAAGTTGTGTACAGGTTATGCCTCCATGTACTCTCTTGTACTGTTATGACTGCTCTTTTTTTAGTACTTTCTTATATTTTATTTAATTGGTTGGGGATTGTGTTTTTGGGAGATTTTCTTATCTTTCAGAATTTTGAAATAAAAATATGATTAATAGCCATTTTGGGAGTTTCATACACAGTGAGAGTATAGTGAGATTTATTTTTTTAATATATTTTTTTGTTTATAAAACATTATGCCTCCATGTACTCTCTTGTACTGTTATGACTGCTCTTTTTTTAGTACTTTCTTATATTTTATTTAATTGGTTGGGGATTGTGTTTTTGGGAGATTTTCTTATCTTTCAGAATTTTGAAATAAAGATATGATTAATAGCCATTTTGGGAGTTTCATACACAGTGAGAGTATAGTGAGATTTATTTTTTTTATATATTTTTTTGTTTATAAAACAAAGACTGACCATGTACATGTTTATAAGACAGATTTGGTTAAAAAAAATAAGTTGAAAAAAATAGATGGGGTCCCATTTTATATTGGGTGCTATAAGTACTTAAGAAAAAAATTTGTTTGATAAAATGTACTTATGTTCATGTTATATTGCAAAACACTTTTATTGCTATTGAGGTGGGATATGGTTAAGGTTAGGGACAAGTTTGGTGCTTTGGTTAGGTTTAGGGGTAGGGTCAAAGGTGTACATGCAACTACAGAAATTAATTACAGCTCTAATTACAGGTATTTGTAAATATAAGTAAACAACTGATGGATACAAGTGGGTAAAAATTAACACTTTTTTTACAGTAAAAAGGTTATACCGATTGTTTAAAAAATACTCAAATCGCCTTTCCGAAAAGGAAAAGGCATCCATTTCGTGGAACGCCCCACCAATTAGGCCAAATCATGAAAGATGTTTAAAAGTCAAGGCGAGCAAGATAACTAATAGGATAGATACAGTCTTGAAGAAATATTTAAACAGCTGTTTGGATCTGTGATGCTGTGCTCAAGTTTGTAATCAATAAATGACCCTCTCATGTTTATCACTTATTCCTCGTGTTCCCGAGGCACCTAATTGGTCTCTTCTCAGCTCGCTGAGGCCCAAGAGGAAAGCGAGAGCATTGCACTCTCACACCAAGCACCACTCACTCAGTACTGGTCCTCTCCTCGCATCGCCTCTCTTCTCCTCATCTTCCCATCTCTCCACCTCTCCACCTCTCCTCAACTCAAAAGCAAAACAGATGGTGGAAACGCAGCACATCTGTCCGGTCGCTCTGCAACAATAGATCGCATCGAGTTGGAGTCGAGCCTGGTCATGTCAGCGTGCGAGAACTGCTAGAGGTCCGGTGTGTTTTCTGGCTTCGCCTTTCACAACGGCTGCCGAGGGAGGACCGCGCGTCTGTCTGGGTTCTCCAACGAGCGGAGAAGATGGCCGCCATTAAGATTTTAACCAGCGCGGGGCTTTTCTTGGCGTTTTGCGCTCTGGTCTTGTTGGCTATGGCCATCTGCACCGATTACTGGTACGAGACGGATGCTCGGCGGCATCGCGAGCGCTGTAAGAACTACGCAAACAAGCGTAACGATCCCGGATACATTTACATCTCAAATCACAACTTGCCTCTCCAGATGCCTCCAAAGGGCTACGAGAAGAAAGCGACGGAGGCGCGCGTGAAGCGGCACGCTCCGGCTTCGGCGACGGCCATGGAGTCTCACTGTAGCCGCCAGTTCAATTCCACGATATCCGGTCTGTGGAGAAAGTGCCATCGCGAGGGCTTTGACCTGGAGACCGAGGATCTCATTTACAAAGGTGATGGTGCTTTGTCAGTCACTGGAGCCTTGGTCCAGGCCGGTTTTGTTTGAAGCGAACGGATGTGTACGTTCATCCAGGGGTAAATTTCCCACGACTGTTATCAGTGCACTTGGCCATTGGGTTAGGTTGGTTCTTCCTGTTTTCACCGTGCCTACATGGCATTAACCTCCGCTTAGTGGCATTTCATTTATTTAATGATGTTATGAAGTTTAGTTGGAAAGCGATGTCAATAGTAAAGGGGAAATGTGGAAGGCCTAATCAGATCAATGTCAGATCAGAGGTGCTGAATGTGTCCTGTGTGAAGACGGCGCAGATAGTTGCTTACATACCACGAAAAAGTGCACTTACAGACTATTTCATTCTTCTTTGCTACATAAATGCATTAATGGATCGATGACAAATAAGGATGTCTGAGATGATAAAAAAAAGCGATTTAGAAAGAGACATGGAAACCTGAATGGTGTTTACACCATACTGATTTGGCAGTTATTCCTTTTTTTAAAATAATAAACATGTATTTAATATTTTAAAAGAAAACTTTTTTTTGCAATCTCAATGACAAATAAGGATGTCTGAGATGATAAAAAAAAGCGATTTAGAAAGAGACATGGAAACCCGAATGTTGCTTACACCATACTGAGTTGGCAGAGTTATTCCTTCTTTTTTAAAAATAATAATCATATCTATAATATTTTAAAATAACTTTTTTGCAATCTCTTAAATTACACCACCTAGATGGTTTTGACTTTAAGTTCCACAAAAAAGAATATATATATATAAATAAAAATCTTCATCATGAACCAAAGTCATTTTTTTGTATGATTCGCATTTTAATGTATTTTTGAATGGCATTTCTGAATAAAAAGAGGGTTTGCAGATCTTTATTGTTCTCTCTTTTAAAATGGTTTCTACCTTGAAGTTTTTGAAGATCACTGTTTTCACTGTTTATTTTATTCCTACCAAAAAAAGCACAAACTCACAGAACTTAAGAGCATACCTGATTTTTGTTGTTCTTGTTGTTTGTTTTTTAAAAGAGCATCTTGTCTTTGTCTCTGGGATTCTGAGATGACAATAGAAAAGTTTAAATCTCATGTAATCTAAATGCTCAGTTGACGAAAAGAAAAAAACAATTACTGGAGGAAGGACTGTGTAATGCACTGTTCAAGTGTGAAATATAAATTTAGTACCAGCGAATAGGAGTATTGGTTTTTGTAAAACAAATTATGACCTACTCAGATAATACTATGATAAGGAATACCTAGACTATATAGTTTATCAGATAACATTATCCATAAGATGATTAGACTTAAGCAAAATTATCATATTTTACTTACCCTCATCATATGAATACTAATCTCATGTATAAGAGGCTTACAGCACTCGTCTCCACTGTTTGGTACAGTACTCTTTCATAAAGATCACATTCCACATTATGTTCAGGCCTTAAATATTAAGTGTGAGCTTTTACAGCAGCCATTTCTCTTGCTGGGTTGCAAAGAGAAGGAACGCTGCTCACTTGACCATATCTTCATCAATAATTTGTTCATTGATTTTCCCAGGTCACCCTAAGTGGCTCTGTAGATGTCATGAATGATGAAGTAGTGATGGTGTGCAACCACTCCAGTTAGACTGTGAGCCAACACCCAGGAATACATCGCTTCCAGATTTATAGTCCAGCCCTGTATTATCAACACGGTAATCTTTGTGTTCACATAAAGCAGCCTGAACATTGTTCTTGATCATCCCAAATGAATATATTTGGTCCTAAATTTAAAAACAGTACAATATAGATGTTGACTTGTCCTAATGTTTAAAAATAATAACAATAACCGAGAACTGTAAATCCATCAAAGCAAACTGACAGTGATCCTTAGAGAACTGGAACAGTTCAGACTAAATCCAATGAATATAGTACGCCATGTGTCCTCTTATCCAAATTTAAAATGCTTTAAACATATCAAAATGCTTTAAAAAGCTGAATGAGACTAAATGTTAAGCGTCTTTAGAGAGTAATCTATCACAATAGGTGCATTAACATCAAGAAATGAGCTGCAAGTTTGATGTTTTTAAAGAACTGATCTGCAGGGTAGTCTTTTCTTTTCTTTTAACTTTAGTCCACCAATTAATTTGAAGTCTCTTTGCAGTTTCCATCAGATCACAGATATTATTTTATGTTTTTCATTGTTTACACAAATAAGAGTGAAAAGACCCGCTTTTTCTTCAGCAGAGGATGAACAGTTGAATGTGCAAAGTGTCTTTGTGACAGATTTTCAGGCTTCGATGTGTCTGTTTGTGATTATGACATAGAACAAGCTGTCACAATATATTTGACACATAGATATGATAAACATGACACAACTGCTCAGCTCACGCACAGGGTCTGTACAGCAACAAACTCAGTGCCTTTTGTGCCTTTGAGTCTTTATAGAAAATACTTCAACAAATCAATTTAACACAGTCCAGTTTCTGTAAAAACTGTAATTAAATGGCGGCTCATCCTTTTCTTTATCCTTGACCTCTCCTCTCTTGTTTTGTCTAATCCACAATATCAGCGATTGACCCAGCATGCTTCTAATGACAGAGAATCCAGTAAACCAGTTTTACACACTCAGGTGCAGCATTTGCGCTTTATATTCTGTGGTGAATAAATCATGTTTAAACTAGGCATTTTGATGTAGCAGGATGTGGTCATGCTCTGATGGATTATATGAGAACCAATTTGTTGTGTTTTAGTCATTCAGTTGACTGATGTTGCTGAAAGCACGTTTCTGCATCATCAAATCTCTTAGAAGATTATGATTGCTATTAGTGAAGTGTAAACGGGTGATTCATATTTGTTACTCGGTTACTTGTTACTCAGCATCCTGGTCTGGATCTGGGTCTTGGCTTACGGTCTCAGACAAAACCACATCTTCAGCTAAGGCTGTGTGTCATCCACTAAAATGTGAAATCCTTTTGACTTAATTGTCAAAGTTAGTAGATTTTTACAAATATGATGCAATCACTTTTTATCACTTGTTTTTTAGTTCCGTAAAATGTATCCATTTAAAGGTCTGTTTACAAAACACGTTCATGCTCTATTCAATTAAACTTTTGCTTTTGATGGAGCAGTTCGAAGTACTAATAATTCAAAATTATAAGGTAGAAAACTCTGGTCTCACTTTGACCCAACTGGCCATGCTAACCTTTATGTAACATTTCACATTATAATACTCATATTAATTTTGAGAAGCTATGGGAAACTTGCTGGGGTTTAACGTATATTGCTGACATTATTGTACATTTTCTGGCTGTTTGAGTAGATTTACTGGAAATATGTATAGTTAACACTTTTCTGTGTGCTCCAAAGCTTACTTCCAATTTTAAGTTCAGTCAACCAATTAGGTTTTACAGTGGCAGTGACAATGTGTAGAACATTTGAAAGTATTCAAAATAAAAGTTTATTGCTGGGAATCTATGGAAGCTTTTTTTCTGCTAAAAAAATAGAACTGCAACTTTTTATCTCATAATTCAGACTTTGTTTCTTGCAATTCTGAGAAAAAAGTCAGAATTGTATTATATACGCTTAGAATTCTGACTTTTTCCCTTGAAATTCCTAGTTTGAGTCTCACAGTTCTTAGTTTATATTTCGCAATTTAGACTTTTTCCACCATGGAATAAAAAAATAATAATAAAAGGTAATTGACACTTTTTACTTGCAATTACATGTTTATATCTCACTAGTCATACTTTACTGAAGTTAACATCTCGCAATTCTGACTTCATATCTCTAATTATATAAAAAATTGAATCTGAACAAAGTCTGAATTGCGTAATAAGAACTCAGAATCACAAGAAAAAAGTCTTAATTGTGAAATAAGAAGTTGTGATTGTGATTTTTATTCCATGGCAGAAAAGGGCTTCCATAGGAATCTGAAATAAATGTTGGCTGAGAAAGTTTCCCCTGTCACCAAGGAGGCAATCAACTATATACTGCAACACAGCTAAAACATTGAGCGATATAGAGGCATCCAAACAGAAACCCACTCCATGTCTTCCATCGCCATCACCTAGTCTAACAACTGGAAAAGTGTCAAACCATACCACGCACGTTGCAACACTTATGAATAGAACATGAATGCCTGCTCTGATTTATGCAAATCAATCCCAGACCAAATCATCAGCTGGATGAAAGCTAAAAGTAATGTTGATGTGGGGGAGAAGAACACAAAGTTTATCTTGAAAAACCCCGCGTAGCCTGTGGCGATAGAAATGTATTTGTTATGCAAGTCATTGCAACATTTCATGCTATCTGATTCACATTTGAGGTTTCTCTGATAAAGATTAGAATTTTTACCCGATTAAGCCTGTTTTATGTCCAGAAGGAGGAAACCTTATGAAAGAAAATGACTGTAGATGGTTTCCAGCGTCATGAAGTGCAAGTTAATTATTCTGAGGTTTACACTCGCCTGTTCAGGATTCATACAATTGTCAACAGTGAGGAAGGCAATCAGCACTAGACACACACAACACACTCACACTTATGTCATTCATGATGACGCAGAATCTTACAGTGCCAACCAAGTGCTTGTCTTTAATAAAAAATACTATGTAATGTTATACTGTTTAGGAATTTCTACTGATGCGTGATGGTTTTTATTTTATTTTATTGGCATGTTTTTTTTGGTTAAACATAGCTCTTCCCTTTAAAAATAGTAGTTTTGCAGTCATGTGCTTTATTTCAGTGACATTAGTACAGTCCAAATACTGAGAGATTTATAGACAGTTTTAAAGGTTTAAATGAAGTAGGTTTGTTTTCTCAGCCTGGTGCTCTAATTTTACATGAAAATAAAATCAATATGAAATGCAACTGTGACTTTTATGACCGTGTGCATTTGATCATATGCACCTAATTGCTCTCCAGGAAATAGACTAATTAAAGTGAAGGCAAGCATGGGCCTCTTGTGGCATTCTGTGATCACAACAGACCTGCCGATCCTCAGGAGATTATAGCCTCGGACTGATTTGCTTTTCCTAAACAGTCACTGTAAATGTCATTAAAGAGTTTACTTCTGCACAATGTTTGATTCATTGTTTTGTTCAAATAGGGTTGATTCAGAGATGCACCCCTGTGAAGTATCATTACACCTCTTCAATCCTGCCTCGACACCTTCCTGTCAACATCACCAAGACCATCCGGCAAGATGAGTGGCATGCCCTGCGTGAGTCTGACAGTCTCTTTTTTACATGTGCCAGATTTACAAAATTCATGTCTTGGGGTTTGAGCCGTTCATTATTGCATAAACAATTGTGTCTGTGATGTGCTTGTTCCAATGCAATATTTATGAAACACACTTATTTTCTTATTGATTGTAATTGATCCTTTCCTAGTTGTAGGAATATTTTAGTAAAATATGATACTTCTGCACGTGACCCTAGAGAGGACAAACCGTGTGTAGAATGGATGGATGATACTATTGTAACCCTCCTATACTTGATATCTTACATACACACTTTCAGTCACTGCCTACACTAAACAAGATTCATTATTTCACCAAAAAGGTCAAACATTTTATACTGCCCGGTAGCCTGTACTGACAAACGTACAGAATACCCACTGATGTGAATATTTGATTAATTGATAATGATTAAATGTTTAAAATGACAGTAAAGACATTTACAAAGTTACAGGAGATTACTTTTTTAAAATAAATGTTATTATTTCGAACTTCCTGTTCGTCCAGAATCCTCAAAAATGAATCAGTTTACACAAAAATTTGAATCAGCACAATTATTTGAATATCGATTATAAGAAATGTTATTTTTGAATGATAGTGAATAGACAAATTACTTCATAACACTTTATTTTAAGGTGTCCTTGTTACACATGTTACATGTACTTACTATTATAATAACAATAAATTATGCATGATTACATGCAAGTAACCCTACACCAAACCCTAACATGTAGTTTATTAATATTACTCAGCACTTAAATGTATAACAAGGCACCTTAAAATAAAGTGTAACCAATTACTTTATTCAAGATAATGTATAATAATGTGTACAAGAAGTAATATGCACAGAAAACATATATTTTATCATTGATTATTATTTCCCTACCCTTTTTTCAAATATAATTTTAATATTTTATCTGGCCCTGTGTGGCCAAAAATTTGGTGCATTGAAATGCGCTTTTTATTTATTTATTTTATTAGGTACAATCGGCTGCTTTGTTGGCAAAATGTTGCAGGAATTTGTTTCATTCCTGCCTTTGTAGTAATGTGAAATAATAATAAAAAGACCTTGATGAATAAAAGAAAAGAAGTCATGCAATAGAAGTCATCACTAGATGCTTACAAGCCCTGAATTGTAACAAACGAGGCTTAATGTTGGTGTTTTGTGCTGCAGATCTGCGGAGGATGACAGCAGGTTTTGTGGGCATGGCTGTCTCTATCATTATTTTTGGCTGGGTCATCGGAGTTCTTGGATGCTGTCAGCAGCATGATCTCATGCAGTATGTAGCTGGACTACTCTTCCTCATGGGCGGTAAGAGACAGAGTGTGCGTTTGTGCGTGTGTGTGAGAGAGAAAGAAGTAACTTGACTGCTCAAATTTTTTTTTTCATTCAACAAGGTGCTTTGAAAATAGATCAAAAGCTTTGTATCCTATATTTTGTGATCTAAAAGGAAAGGGTGTTTCATGTATGTTTGATGATACATCTCGAGTAATTTCCTCTCTGGCAGGAACCTGCTGTATTATCTCCCTTTGCACGTGTGTGGCGGGCATTAACTTCGAGTTGTCGCGTTACCCACGTTACCTGTACGGCCTTCCGGAGGACATCAGTCATGGGTATGGCTGGTCCATGTTCTGTGCCTGGGGCGGACTGGGTCTCACCCTGCTGGCCGGTTTCTTATGCACGCTGGCCCCTTCTTTAAGCAGCCCCTTGGCCCGCACCACAGTCCACAAATCCAGGCACGAAAATGGGACTGTGTGATCAGAGACTTCTGGAGCAACACACAAATGTATACAGTGTCTACATAAGGACAAAGCATCTGGCCTATTCATCATCATGCAGTATATTGACTGGATCATTTCTCTTTCCATGTTCATATGACTCCAGTGACTCTTGTTGATCACCGTTGTCAACACAACTTGTGTACACCGTCCATTTGTTTAAAAGGTTGAAGTCTGTAAATGGCCTGAACACTGCAGATAAAGTCAAATGGAGACACAAGCACAGACCACTGAGCATCTTCCACTGTCTCACATGTCTCACTCTGTTTCTTTGTGACACAAAAAAAACAAAACAATGAAAATGGGGACAGAGAAGCGAGCTGGAGGCGACTGTCTTCTCTCCAAGAGGATAAAACGGTGCTCTCTTTTCAAAATCACACAACTGCACAGAAATCTTTTCAAAGACATCAAGATGAAAAATAAATCCACAGGGGGGTTTTTTTATAGCTGACTGGCGGTGTGGAGGATTGTGAGTCCGGAGTGAAGAGGGGAGCAACGGAAAGGAGAGAGAAAAGTATTTCTGTCGCTCAAGCTTCGAGAAGCACATTTCCCAAGGCCTCAAAGAGTCCGTATGTGTAAAAATACTTTTGTTTTGTCTAGATTTCAGGTCTATTTGTATGAAATTATGCTTGGGATATAAATGGAGCCTTTTCTCTCTTTGTTATGATTGTAACGATCGGTGACATGGCTAGCTGTTTTGAGGAATCTGACCAAATTTGAAGAATTTCGGGCATGTGAATTACCAACTTAATGAAAATGTTTTGGGGGTATTTCTGAACATCATTTCTCATGAAGCCTTATTGCTGTTATGAGCACAACATGATTCGAATTAGAGTTATACGAGAGCTCAGCACCTTCCAACCACAACTGAATGTTGCTGAATAGTCAAGATACAGTTACAGCTCGGGCTGCACATGCAAGATTTTGAAGGAAATTCAGTGTGGTTTAGCCACAAAAAGTGAAGATAGAAAAGCGTTATGTACAGAATTTAAATCAAGATGATGGATTGCAGGTAGAGTGTTTGATATACAGTACGGTACATGACACGCAACAAGCTATAATGTTTACATCATGTAATGTTTGTACTTAGATGACTCCAACCAAACAATATTTTAAAAACCCCAACAGGCCTGGAGGTTTTATTCTAGTAATAATCTAGTAATATCTTTTTTTTAAGTGAGTGTTTCCACATTATCATAAATAATTCATATTGATTCTTCTCTCACCAATGGATATTATTTATTGAGGATGCTACTGTGAAAAGCACAGTTTCCATAAATTATTTACCAGCACCTCACATGTCTTTGCCAAATGT
This sequence comes from Sinocyclocheilus grahami, assembly GCF_001515645.1. Taxonomy (NCBI): domain Eukaryota; kingdom Metazoa; phylum Chordata; class Actinopteri; order Cypriniformes; family Cyprinidae; genus Sinocyclocheilus; species Sinocyclocheilus grahami. The sequence goes on along the minus strand of NW_015505794.1, from coordinate 606,148 downwards.
TCACTGATAATCTCCTAGACCTCCACAGAACCCAGATAAATTCTTGAGCACAGTGTACTGATGTTGATATTCATTGTGGGATGAAACGCAATAGATAATGTAAGACTTTAAAGATGGCAAATACTGTGGATGTATTCCAAGTGCGCACTGGAAACTGTGGAGTCCAGTCATTTTTAGGGTAAAGCTTACAGCTGATTGGCACAAACATTCATGTCACAGACATAAAATGAACAAAGCCAAAAGAACAAATCCCTTTAGGTGGATAGGAAAGTGTTGTATTGAGTGTGACCTTTCTGATGAACTGCAGATCAGGTATTGACTGAGAATATAGTGGCAAAGAAGTAATAAACACCACTTGGGAAAAGATTTGTGTTAAACGTCTGAAAATGTGAATGTTTTGGACAGGATTTGAAAAAAGAGCACAAGAACAATGTGGGGAAAAAAGCTTTTCTAATAAAAGCAGCTTCAGCTGTTTTGTCATTTATGGGGAGATATGAGAGACATTTGTACAAAAGCTGCCATATTCTTTGGCAGCTGAAGTAGCACAACTTTTTTATTTCTTTTTGGGTATGAACTGTTTTTACTGGTTCATTTCATAATTACAGCTGGAGAAAACAAGTATCATTGTCTCGCATGTCGTCATATTGATTCATTTCAGTGTATTTAGATTGTGTCAATTTTTTTTAATGATTTTATTTTATGAAATAAAATGTTAGTAGCATTTCATCATGAGGTACTTTTCATTTCTATTTCATTCCGTTTTTTTTGTATTAAAATAGTTTTGAATGTTATAGCCCACTTGGGCTTCAGTTTGACTTAATTGCTAAATGAGCTAAGTACATGCTTGGTGTAAAAAATTACAATACTAATTATCCTGAGTACATGAATGGAAGCATATGAGGCAGGTGGGTCATGTTTAATTCACTTTCTATTCTAGACGAATTTCCACATAGAAAGGCAATATTGCAGTAATGCCACGTGCTGTACTGAAATACAGTTAATAATTTGAAATGGAGTACCACCTAGAGGATCTTTGTGGAACATGTTCACTTTAAACCCTCATTACGAATACAATACAAGTACAATTACAGTATTTGTAAAGTCAAACAATCAGCATACAACACACATAAATCAGAATTAAATGTTACAATAAAATAAAAATAAAGTAAACCAATATTGGCTTCCCAGTAAATGATTCAACAGAGATCCTGCCCTTTATGTTTTCAAAATTTAACATAAGAAAAAAAAAGACACAAGGAGATAAAAAATACTTAATATCTGTAAACAAAACCCAGGAGATACAGTATGAGATACCCTATAAAAAACATTGGTAAATATTATTTTGTGTCAGGGACTCAGGTGTATCAAATGGTGACCCAGCACATTATCAAAATTGTATCTTACAAAAGTAAAGAGAATGTTCTTTAAAAATAAACTTTAAAATGTATTAATATAATCATGTACTGTATAGATTCATCAGTATGCAACATTAACATGCCTTGGGCTGAATATGTAAGCAATTTTATATGTAAGCAATTTTATATGTTAGCAATTTTCTTTTAGCTTGTATAGTTTTTCGTTTTCTCCCTTTTTCCCCTTTTTTAAAAAAAAGCTCCTCTTTATATTTTTTGAGTCACTACCCAAAAGGTTGAAGACCACTGCCCTGAAGAAAGATTAATTAAATTACAAAAAAAAAAGAAAAAAGATCAAGCCACCTGGGCTACTTCCCTCCTAGAAAAAAGGATTTAACAGGATTTAACTGTTGATTTAACAGAAGTAGCATTTACTGTCACATTACTTCTTGAAGCGGGAATGAGTACCCACGACCAGATAACTGTCCCGGGACAGCTCTCTCTTGACTGGGGACCTGCCATTAGGCTTGAAGGTTTTGGTTCCAGGCCGAGCGATCTCAGTCATCTTACAGGGGTCATGCTTTGACAAGTAAGTACCAAAGGTCTCCCATCCACCGCCAACACGAACCATGGCATGTTTATCATTCAGCATCTGTAAAAGCGAGAAAGCACAAGAGAATGTTTCCCATCACAGCTCAAATTAAGAATTGTGTTTAATATAATTCCTACAGTAAAATTTATGGTGAAGGAAATTACTTATAAAAATGTGTCGGACTCTTTTGTTTCTGCCATTAATGTCTTAAAGTGCCCTTATTATGGGTAATGAAAGGTTCATATTTTGGTTTTGGGAGTCCCCAACAATAGGTTGACATGCGTGCAAGGTCAAAAAACACTTTCATTGTCTTATAATATGCATTTATTTTTACCTTACTTGCTCAACGACTCCCAAACGAATCGCTCAACGATTCATTTTTCCAAACCCCTCCTTTGCATGACGCTAATCTGTGGTGATTGGTCCGATTGGTCTCATTTTCATTTCATCATGTCTGTAATGCCTGATAAAGCAGCGTTTGTGAGCACAGTGCTGCTTTGTGTACAGCGTTACCGGGGAAACCACTATTTTTACCGCTCCAAAGCGGCACCTAGTGGCAAAGAATGAATTTGCATTTTCATTCAGACCAATGCGAAAAGACCAACAAGTGGGCTGGCAATATGCTAATGTTTCATGTTGACATCAACATGAAACGGCTTGGGAATCGTTTTAAAAACGACTCCTTTAAATGATTCAGAGTCGACTCTTTGTCGACTTTATACTTTCAGATTTAAAACTTTGCAGGATGTTTTCATTCACTTAGAGCTGTTACACACTGCATGAAAGGTAATTTTCAAAAATCCATAATAGGCGCACTTTAAAAATTATTGCAAATCACATAGGCTACAATAAAAAAAATGTGCTCACAAGTGATATTTATCTTTTTTTTGTTGTTTGTTTGTTTTTTGTATTATGAATCTTCACACTTTATGTCTCATATAAGCCTATCTGAAGCATTTGATGCTCCTCACTGATAATTGTTTCCTTGGTAAATACAGTAATGCTAACTTCTGAAAATATTGTCAGGAGAAAAGTTTGTTGTGGTGACAAAGATGCAGTCACAGTATTTGAATCATTTGAATTTATGGCTTGGTAAAAAATATAGATATCTCGATATTAATCGATTCTCATTTTTACGGAATGATATCAATTCTTAAATCCCAAGAATCGATTAGTCTAGCCTGTTTTCAGTTAATGGACGGAACGTTGAAGGGTCCCATCCAATATATCGCAATAAGCATTGTGCTTTGGTACTTTTAATATGAAACATAGTCTCAGATTTCAAATTCTGTCCATTGTATTGCAGTATTCAAACAATAAATGCCACTTTGGCGCTGTTTAATGTGGAGTGACAGATCGCTAGCGCCTCAGTTCAACAGACGCAGCAGCACGAGGCACACGTGAACTGATCATCTCCTCCACATTAATACCAGTTTCAGCACAAAATAAACATGACTAAACATCCGAAGGCAAGTTAAAAGAAAGAGTACAAATTTACAATCCGTATCTTGTCTCATATAATCGCTCAATCAGTGTTTCAGCCACGCAAAGACGTCAATATAACGTCTTGTAAACAATGCCACGTAACGTCACATTTATCTCAGAAAAACATATTTGGTGACCATAAACTCATTAGTCAGCTGAAAAATAAACTGTAGAGAGGGGCATGTCGCTAAATATATGCACCATATAACCAGGGGCGCCGTTAAGGGGGGGAAAGTTAGGACGATTCTAAGGGCCCATCGCAGACTTATAAGTGCATTACCGCCACCTATCTCTCAAATGGACCATTGACACTCCCAATTGAGATTGTAGATGGAGTGTCAATGATCCATTTGAGAGATAGGTGGCGGTAATGCACTTATAAGTCTGCGATCCACCAGAAAGCAAGAAGAAGAAGAAGATGCCTCACGCGCTGGCTGAAGAAGAAGACGCGAACGCGCTCAGGACAGTTCAGACATTGTGGTGAAAATCAGAGGTAAAAAACTATATAAATACTGTTCAGTTTCTTGCACAGACCAATCGTTTTGTGTCTTTTCACATCAATGTATCATCATGAGCCGCAGGGTTTAATTTGGTTTTGTTTGTGTATGTTTTATGAATCTCAAAGCCGTGATAATTTTATCCACTGACATTATAGGACTGACAGACTGCAACGGTTTGACTTAAAAATCTCCGTTTGTGTTCTACTGAAGAAACAAAGTCACCTACATCTTGGATGCCCTGGGGGTAAGCAGATAAACATCACATTTTCATTTTTTGGGTGAACTATCCCTTTAAGTTCTCACGCTGCAGCAAACGGTTTATATGTATTTATAGATAGGGCTATATAGCCATCTAGAGGTTACACCCTGATATTGCAGATGATAAATGGTGCATAATTTAGAGGTTAATATTTAGTAAAATCCGCTTAAAATAATAAAAATATTAAAGAAAAAAACTATTATTGAGCTAAAATCACAAAAGCACAAATATATATTCGTTCTCATATAACTCTGTCTTCATTCATTTGGATGTTCATCTATAAGTGTTTGGGCTATTTAATATTAGGATTTTGTTTAAAATCCCCCATCACGGCCCCGCCCTTCAACATCAAGTCCCGCCCCCCAGCACCCCCAGATAAAATATGTTCCCGCGGCTATGGGTAGGTCACTGACTAAATACTGATACCTAGTGGCAGGCACGTGCACAGGTAGGGCTCAACCTGTGCATAGCACATGCCCTTTTTGTCTTTACACTCCGAAGTGCCCTTTTTTTTAGATTTTTTTATTTTTTTTTTGGTCTTCAATAAATCAGTGCTATTGTCTGTCTGTTTTACAAATATATTTAGCGAATGAAAAGTATTAAAAAGAGTTTGTGACTCAGTCTTGTTGGATCCGCTCAAACTGTCAGTCAAAGCTCATAACTCCGCCCCCTGTCTTGACTGACTGAGTGCAGTGAACTGAAGTTCCACAGCAGAGCAGCTGAACGTCTTGCAAGGGTAAATAAATATCTTCTTGTATAAGTATAGCGTTGTCTTTACGCAAGAAACACTAGTATGTCTACTGTATAAAGGCTCATGTTTTATGCATTTGAGGTCTGAGACCGGACCTGCGGAGAGAGGGCATTTGCCATCTAAATTAATCATAGCCAATAGCCTACACTTAAATAGCCTGTGCATACAGTAGCATTTCATCTTTTATAAAATGACATTTTGGCCAGACGTATTTTACAACAGGAAAAACTGAGCGCCCATATAGCCACAACTCTGTAACCTGTTGATCAAAAAAACGTAATGTGATGCTGCCGTTTTAATGATGGACAAGTTGCACATTTGCACACACATTCGCTGGTCAAAAAATTTGAGTTTGACACAAAGTGTTCCTCGTCAGCTATAGGTAAAATATATTTCTAAGAAAATTCTTCTTTGATTTATAATGGCTATCTGCTGATACACTTAATTTATTAACATTTAATCATATTATATATGGTCACACTCACAGCATGGTTAATGTTTACGATGTTAATATGCATGTATTTGCTAGCTAGCTAATTTTTGAATGTAGTATTCTATACTCCCCGCTTATCATTAAGATGTGACCAGTAAAAAGTGTGGGGGGTGTCCTTTTTCAGTTTCAGCACATGCCCCTCAAAAGGTCTGTGCACGGCCCTGCCTAGTGGTCAAAAGCAATAGCAAAAGTAATAGGTCAGTATTATTACATTTCAGATTTCAGTAATCGAATCGCAAGCTTGTGAATGAGAATCGAATCGAATAGTGAAATTTGTGTCAAAACTCAGCCCTATTTGAATTTGTGTAAGTAATTAACACAAAACAAATACTGAAATGGTTTCCAATGCTTCGATTACCTTTTCAAACATGTCTATGAAAATTCAGCATAAAATATACTAAATGTAAACATATATTTAATGATAAATATTCAAAGACATTTGACATTAGTCTCATTAAAAACCAAGCCCATGTATATAAAACGCTTGGAGGTTTTTCTTTTAATGATCTTCCTAATACCCCCTCATTCCTCATAAAATATTCAAAGTCTGCATGTAATATGCAGCAGATCCGAGAGAGAGAGTGAACCTCGCGCGCTGCCACGGCAACCGCTCCAGATCAAGAACAAGAAACACGAAATAGAAATGCATTGAAACTGAGAACGAGAGCACAGGAAGGGTCACGTCTCCAGAGAAATGTGTCTCTGTCCCCTGAGCCACCGACAGTCATCTATTGCCTCCTTCCCTCCACCTTATCAGTCTTGACCCTCTCATTACAAAGCTGTTAAGCTGCTGGTAATACAAACAGATTTATATGTTCTGTGCCTCCCACCCCTCCAAACCCTTTTAGCTTGATGCATCCTAATAGAGGGATATATACACGCTGCACGTTAGCCAAGCAGGGTAATTCTAATTACCATGCGGTTTGATCAGTCTCAGCTGTTCTCAAGCAGATTAAAATGTCAGGGCTGACAGAGGAGGTGAGGGCGAGCGAGACTTAACAAATACACTAGAGAGCCGCGCGGGAGGGGGAGTCTGTTTACGAAAACCCCGCGTTAGTCAAACCTTTATGGTATCTGACATGTACGTAAATAAAACAGTCGGCGCTCCGCAGTGCAGAATGAAAGTATACGTTACGCACTAATTCAGTGATGGAGTGGGCAATGTATTGTTACATTACGTGTTATTTCAACGCTATATGTTTGTTCTGAAAAACCGGTAGTCTCTTTCCGCATTATTCGCATTTACAAGCCTCATTCAGCCTCTCATCTCGTTCTCATTACATATGATGACGGCGAAATTGATTTTAGCCTTTTTCCTCGACTACTGAAACATGCATGCGAAAGAGTCGAGAGCGGCCGTGCTGTTTTTAACACACTGACCGCTAGATGGCAGAATGTAGCTTTTATATCCTTATTTCAGTACACATCCGCTGGGTAGGATAGAGCTGTTCAAACCAGCTAGTGTGTGTAGGCTACTAAAAAAACTGCATATTATGTGTACACCTTTATTTTAGTGAAGTGCATGTGTGGTAAAAGAAATGGCTGAGATAGATTACCTGTAATCTGTACACACAGTAAAAGCTATTTGAGGCACATCAAACAGCTACAGAAAACTACAAAAACAAGACCACCAGGGCCTTGTGGGTCTGTTTTGCTTTCTGCTTCCCTCCTCAATCCACCTGGATGAGATCCATATCTTAGCCTTAATTTGCCTTTTTTGTAGCAACAATGAATGGTGAATATGTGCTTAATTACTGAACAGTTAAAGATGCAAGATAAACTTAGAGCATAGCCAAAATACATGAATGTATAAAAAGTGCTATAAAAGGATGTGACGCTTGTATTCGTTTTTCCTTTACTGTAAATGTGGGGTCTCTAGAAAGGAGAGATTTGTCAGATAAAGCTACAAAACAGCTTTCCACAGTCAGTGTTAAAATGGAATTGTGCTTTCAAGTCAGAGATGAAGAGAGGAGTATTCATGATCCCATTAACATCCCTGTTAATGACAGACATGGCATGAATCCTATTTCTTAATGATTCGCCACTTCTTCACCCCTTCTACTACACAGCTCAGCTATTGTGATGATCTAATGGATCTTCCTTCTCTTTCGTTTTATCTCAGGATATCACAACAAAAGTGAGCGAGAAAAAAAACATGAGAAATGATATTAAAAGCTCCCCTTCTTTTTCTCTTTGAGTGCTACAGTAAGCCTCTCTCTCTAATTGGATCTCTGACAGAAAGCGGCTGCTTTTCTTCCTCATCCACACATACTGTTGCCCTAAAGGATTTGTCTGATTGAAAAATCATATGAGGGAGGGGTGGAGCCAACAAAGGTGAGGCTGTAAGTCTCTGAATACATTCACACTGCTAATGACTTGATCAGTCACCAGCATATAGATGAATTCTGCTTGTATGGCAACCTTTGCTATCATGAAAGTACAGATCTGATCTAAAAAGGTGCCTTGTAACTCTTACTTCAGATGACCCCCGGTGACAATCATTGGTTGCTAAATAGAATCATCAGTTTTTTAAGTTCTCCCCTCCAGCCGAGAGACTACACACAAGTATTCATAGACTTGATCTATAAATGTAAATTCGAATGTTTGGTTAGTGTTTCTACGCAGAAAGCAATTAAAAGACAAACGTCAAAATGAAACAAAAAATAGGTTGTTACATAAAGTAAGTGTATTCCAATATGCTTAATTAGGCATGTAATGAGTTTGTACCAAATGAGACAAAGTTGTAAATCTGTTAACAATTCAGCTAATCCCTGTAGGGTTTAGATGCATATGCAAATGTTATTCAACAAAATAACACGCATGAGCTTTTAGGCACTTTGTGTTTTAATATAAACTATGTTCTATGTATTTTCAGTATGACTGAGCATTTTATTATTCTGTTGTTTCTTGTGCATTATTTGTGTTCTGTTCTGGTATATAGGAACAGACTTTTCAGCCTCGATCCTAGACATTTGTTAGTCTGAACCTCCTTTTTCCCTATTCAAAGGTGTGAACCTTTTCTTCATGTTGCCAGGCAACACCAGCTCCCATGAGGCTTTGCCTTGACAAAGAACTATGTTCTTTCAGGTTCAAAACTAACATTTGTTCTTCTAAAGAAACATTGAAAGCACGGCAGAGCTTATTGACACGTTGATGCTTATAACAAACAATGAAACATGATTTTACATATCGCATCATATCTTTCAATGGAAACCATACAAATGTGGGCAATAATAAATATCAAATAACATTTTCATTCAGCTAAAGAAGGAAATCTGCGGTGGAAAGAGCATTACATACCCTGACATAGAGGACTTTATCTCCAACACGATAATGGCCTTTTGGCTGCTTCTCAATGCAGAATTTGACTGGACATTTGCATGGTGGATCCTCTGATATCTGCCTCACCTGAAACAAAGCAACAAAGAAAACATGCTTTTGATTATGAGCGTGAGGTCATGCACCAGTACACCAAGGATTGGAAAACCGCATACAGTGTATATCTTAAAATCCTCACAATCTCATCTAGCAGGTTACCGCTGCTCTTTTTCCCACTAGTCTTCACAAGGCCGTTTGATGGTGATTTGACGGGTGTCCTGATGGGTGACGGTGTACTTGGTGAAGTTTGCTGAGGTTCTGACTGGGTGTTCGAGTCAGAGAAGATGGACGTGGACTCTGGGGGAGGGGTAGGGGCCAGAGGAGGAGAGGGTGAGGGGTCCGGAGGAGGGCATGGAGGAGAGATGGATGAGGGGGTTGAGACTGCAGGGGGCTCTGGATCAGGAGGGAAAAAAACAGGTGGGGTGGAGGGAGACGGCAGAGGTGAGGCGAAGAACATGGATGGTGACAAAGACTCATCTTCCTGTTTCTCAGTCTCGGTCTCGAGCTTGACCAGCGCAGGCGGCTCAATGCCATACCTGAAGGGAAACGTTTATTCAGCTCCGACTGAGAGATGGTTACAGGATGATGACGTGATATAAACAACTTTAAAGGATCAAAGGAACTCACCTCGAAGCAATTCTCGCAAGTTGCATGAGACACAAGCACACATCCCTGGGATGCTTCTGAAGAACTGGTGAAACACATATATTGTAATTCACACAACAAAATCCTCAGAGGCCTATGATGTCAGCTCAAACATATACTGTACCCTGGGCGTAACAATGGACAAAAGAAAAGGGCTTTGATGGACACATGCTAAGATTCCCAAAGCAAAGAGACATTTGATATGTCTATTCAGCTAAATAAAATTAAACGTTCTCAAATAACAGCATTATAACCCTGTAAAGTGAATGAAGATGACTGTTAGGGTAACCTCAGGTTTGTATCCATAATCTTACTGAGGAAAATGTTTTTACTTAGTATTTTTGAAAAAAAAAAAAATATATATATATATATATATAATACTCAACATTTTATTTTAAAATATCTAAACACTTTGACATTGACAAAAGTTATTTTTTACTATGACAAATAATAATTTATTATTTATAATAATAATAATAAAACAAGGAAAACATTTGCCAATTTTAATTTTTTATTATTTCAAATTATTTTATTATTTCTTATTTTATTATAAATGTATTATTTATTTTTCTTACCCTGTTAGCAAATACTTTTCTTCTCACTAAATTTGGTTTACTTTCCTGAAAAATAATTATCTTGTTTCAAGGATATTTTGATATTTTTATTGGAATACAAGGCACAAATGCGGAGTAAAAATGCTATGATTTGTCTTAAAGTTAATAGCCATACTAAACGCTGTAGAGGATTTTCATCCTCTAAACTAACAACAGCCGAATAAAGTCGTTAAAAGATGTTTGCATGAGCTTCCCAACCCATGAGCCTTTGCAATGCAGACGCAAAACTTTGTAGTCAAACTTTGCACAGATCATAGTGATACTGTATCTTTGTTGTGCAGTGGAAAAGAGGAAAAACTCAAAGACACTAATTTGAGGGATAAAAAGGTTGTTGAAACTTGTATCAAGAAATCTGTCTCCCTTACACTCTGACAAGGTTTGAATATGATGACAAATAATAATTTATTATTTATAATAATAATAATAAAACAAGGAAAACATTTGCCAATTTTAATTTTTTATTATTTCAAATTATTTTATTATTTATTATTTTATTATAAATGTATTATTTATTTTTCTTACCCTGTTAGCAAATACTTTTCTTCTCACTAAATTTGGTTTACTTTCCTGAAAAATAATTATCTTGTTTCAAGGATATTTTGATATTTTTATTGGAATACAAGGCACAAATGCGGAGTAAAAATGCTATGATTTGTCTTAAAGTTAATAGCCATACTAAACGCTGTAGAGGATTTTCATCCTCTAAACTAACAACAGCCGAATAAAGTCGTTAAAAGATGTTTGCATGAGCTTCCCAACCCATGAGCCTTTGCAATGCAGACGCAAAACTTTGTAGTCAAACTTTGCACAGATCATAGTGATACTGTATCTTTGTTGTGCAGTGGAAAAGAGGAAAAACTCAAAGACACTAATTTGAGGGATAAAAAGGTTGTTGAAATCTGTCTCCCTTACACTCTGACAAGGTTTGAATATATGAATCCTTATGAAAACAAAGAAACAATGGATAAATCCAATATAGCCCCATTTTGAAAGCTATGATTAATGCTGGCAAGATTAACAGTCCTAATAAGAAGGTATCACTGTAGACTGGTTTGAAGTTTAAAATAAACATATAATGTTAATTTATGTCAAACAGTTCATGAAATCCATTTCAACAGGCATGTGCATATATAAAAGTCAACAGCGGGACTCTTTGAAAAGCACAGACACAAAGTTAAATCAACTCTGATTCTGTCATTGCAAATGTCCCTCAGGTTCTCAGCCCCTTCTTAATGTAATATGACCTACAAACCTGTAAACCTACCAAAACTATAGGAGAATGATAAAAGGGTTATGTTGTTTTTATAACAGTTATCGACTCAACACTCTCATTCTTGAACGCTACATTATTTGATCTATCCTCTCAAAACCTTTCAGTGCACACTCTTTTTCTTTTGATCTATTATTGTATTGTATTATCTATCTTTGACCCTATTTTTCCATTCCCCATTTTCTCCCTGACCTACTGTCCTTTCATTTCTATTTCCTTCTCTTTCTCTCCATTATTCATCACACGGTGATGGACAGCGGGGGCCAAGGGTGTGACGCAGTGAACAGTGACACAGATATTGATACTGCTTGTCTATTCAGCAGTTCTTTAGGGCAACAGCCCCACAGGACAACAGTCTGCATAGACCGAAAGTAAGGCCTATTGTAACTGGACTTCTCACTTAATGATCTCATAAGTGTAAAAATGAACAAGGGAAACATTGCTATTTCTGTGCTTAAAATCCATGGTCAGATTTCTCAGGATTGTTGGTGATTGACCTCACAGACTTATGAGCACATGCCACTTGTATTGAAACCAAAGAATCTAATCGGCTTAATCACAAAAGACAGAATATATCTAAAAAAAAATATACGCAACAAAAACATTTAAACATCTCATGATAAGATGCTGATTTGAATACTCACCAAGATCTTCAGATTCAAACAGGTGTGACTGCTCCACTCCGATTTTACGGCACCAGTACAGAAAGTTAGCTGTATTGTCTCGAGCAAAGAACGATCCAGAGGCTGCATCAGTCCGCCAGCGAATCACACGCCGAATAAAGGGCTATGGGACACAAAAGAAGCCAACTGAAATATATCTCTGATTAGCTTAGCATGTGCTCATTTGAATATTTTGCAGTATAAATAGCACACCAGATAATTTATTTTTCACAAAAACATATTGTTCAAAAATAAGCCCTGCATCATGTGTTTGAAATTTGCTTTCTCCTGCCAGTATTAGTTATTCTCTCTAAGTCTATAGCTGAGAAAAACAGATACTGATGCACCTGATGCACAACACCAGCACGCAGACACACAGCTGAAGGTCAAAGTCAGAGGCTGAAAGATTGCCAGGAAAGTAGTGATATAAGTTGTGTCTCATTTTGAAGGCTGAGACCTCTGGATGTCACATTTTTGGCAGTATAAGTCACTGAGGCTGCCTTATTTCAGAAAAGTAACCATTACATTCCAAAGTACGAAAGAAATTCCAGCAACTCACGCCTCATGAGGAATAACAGTGCATTGTATTATGGCTACTTTTCTGAAATGAGACATCCTCGATGATGTATGGGGCTGACAAATGAGACCTCTGGAGGGTGCAGAATCTATTTATTTCTATCAATTTTCTTTTTTAGATACAGCTAATTAGTGAGACTAAAGTCCTGGCAGTGACATGAATACAGCTGACTTTGAAACACTATTAGCACTAATTCACAATAATTAGCACATAATTATTGATCAAACTACCCATAAATGTAATGTTTAATGCTATGAGCACCTTTCCATTGCTGGACAGAATCATCTTCTCCTGTAGCGCCTCAGCAAGCTGACACAGGATGACACCAGTGTCTAGTCTGCCCATGAAGTTATCCACTGTTATATCCAAACCTGTGCAGAAAGTTAAGAGAAACAAATGAGCATTAAAGGGGTCATAAACTGAGAAATCAGAATTCCATTGATCTTTTGCTATACAAGAGGTCTTCGTGCTATAAAAACATCCTGTAATTTTCAGAACTCAAAACTATCTTGTTAGTCTAAAAACAGCTTATATTGAAGCCAATCTGCTCAAACTTTGTGGAATGTACAACTCTATGATGTAATAGTGTGGCTAAACATCTTTGCCTCTGCAGAAGAAGATCAACACCTGCTTCTACATCGCTGCCTGTTTAGCCCCGCCCACCGATTCATGCACATAGTATAGGTAAATGATGAGAGCGGCAAACGCAGGTCAACAGAGAAACCAAATACATTTTATTTGATGAACTTTATTTTTAATAAAGTGCTAGACCGCATCAGTAAGAACTTGGTCCTTTGTTCAGTTCATTTTACCATCGATTCATTTACAAACAAGGCACAATTCGACGCAGGACTTTCAGAAAGATTTAAACTGTTTTTAGTACGTGATCACTATTGCTTTGTCTGTTATTACAGATCGTTTGATATGAGTATTTATGCATTTTTAATCTAAATCACAGCAGCGTCCATCTGTGAAGGCTGTCAAACATACACACCTGTTGGCCAATCATAACAGTGAGCGTTTAGTTTACTTCCGAGTCTACAATCTGCCACACCTATTCAAACAGAGTGTTCTGATGAGGGGGGTTAAAACAGGACAGAAAATAGCCTATTACTTCTAAATTATGTTTTTTGATGTAAAAATCTTGATAACATTATATGTGGACCTCAGAGAACAGTACAAAATAATTTTTAAAAAGGCAGTTTATGACCCCTTTAAGAGAGAGACAAAGAATGATCAACAAGCATACAGTACTAAAGAGTAATGTTATAAAGACACTGAATGAATTATAGTGAATGAACTGGTGGCTATAAAATACATATTGACACTTAGGCTTACATACATTTCTCTACAATTTTCATGGTTGTTGTTTTACCTTCCAAACAAATACTCTTCTCCATCATTTATTTATTGTTCTTTCACTACATAAGGCAACTTGAAGATGCCCCAAAAAATCCTCTAAGTACACTCGCTCTGAGATTCTCACGGCTGTGCAGACACATTCCTGAGGCCTGGGTGTTAAGTACATACAGATTCAAACACAGCAGTGGTACCGGAGCTTACCATCACGGTGAAGGGGGAGTAGGGGGCCTGGGGAGGGGGAACACAGGAGGCGACGGCGGAGGGAAACCACAACAAAAACAGAAATCCTGATGTGCAGAATGACTGGGGCTGGTCATTAGCATAGAGCGGGAGAGAAGTGTGTAAGGAAACAAAGAGATCTCCTGCTGTCTGCAAACCACAGAGTCATAACGCTGCCCTGAGATCAACAGGAACAGGAAGAGTTGAGGAAGAGAAGCGTGTGTTAATAAGAGAAATCCCTCATCAGCTTCTTTGGTGAAAACAACAACAACTCTGATGTATCACATCTCATCTAATTTCTCAGGTTGTTGTGTCTCTACTGTATATTTAGGAACCACCAGCCTGTTGGCTTCAGGGTTTTGTGGTGTTTTGACCTTTTTATATGTTGTGTGTTGCTGTCATCAAGCCTCTTCAGCCCCCAGGAGTATAAGAGGTTCTGACAACAAATAACATAAGTCAAGACACGTAGGGACACATATAAGACACTCATATCCTTTTGAGAAAGGTAATTCCTGCTTTGGGCTTTTATCAGGGCATGTGCCATTGATCCAAGATGGAGAGGAATTAAGGGAATTCTATTAAAATGACTGTCTGTAAACACGATGATATTCCTGATGTGATAGGCAGACAGAATAATCCTTATTTGTTGGCTTGTACAGGATTTAATCAGCAATGGGAATGGGGAAATGGTAACCTTGAGATATATAGACATGTGTCCTTGTTCGCAAGAAGATTTAACAGAAAACTATCTTAAATATAGATACAGCAGAAAAGCTGAAATGCAAAGCATATACAGAAAATAACATTTGGGAAGCACAAGCACAGTCTTTTCCTAGAACCATGACTGATAATAAAATAAGTGGGCTGGTGATTTCCAATTCACATTTTCTTGACACACTTGAGCTGTAGTTAGAAGTTTCCATGTGTTAAACTGCCAAATGCAATTTATGTTTGCTGTAAAAGACTCAGTGTTGCCCTAATTAGATTAAGTTTTTACTACAATCAGCCACTTCTGGTTAACTACACTCCTACATTAAGCATTGTCCATATCCAGGTACTTCTCCATCCTTGTTGCTGGTGGTGGATATTTTGAGAAATGTTTTTCCCCATACACTGTAAGTCAATGGTGACCAATGTGGTTTGGTTAAACATTTTTCAAAATATCTTTTTTTGTGTTCCACAGAAGAAATAAAGTCATACAGTCTTGAAATGACTTGAGGGTGACTGAAGTATCACTTTTGGGTGAACTTTACTTTTAAGGTCATTAGTTTACAAATCACTAATGCTTAGGCAAATATGAACATGCTTTTATTTTCTTACCAAGGATTCTGTTAAGCCAGTTGGCCAGATCTTCTTTCATGGGCAGTAGACTGGACTCATGTCTACACACCAGCCACTCGTTGTACTGGTGCAGACAGGAGAGGTCAGGTCTTGGTTCCCGCCTGGGACTGAAGGGACCATTCATACTGACTCAAGTAGTGCACTGCTGGATAGAGAAAGAAAGAGGGCAACAATACTGTTAGTTATAGTGAATGTTGTTTCTAAAATGATAGCATGTCTAGAAAACGTCCAAAACAAAATGTTGTTTTTTTGGCCTTTTTAATGTCACTTTTGATCAATTTAATGCATCCTTGATGAATTAAAGTATTAATTCCTTTCACAACAACAAAAATCTTACCAACCCTAAACTTTTGAACAGTTGTGTGTTTTAAAATAAACCAGATTAGCATATGCAATTAGATGAAATCTGTCACCGCTTTGAAGACATAATCTAGCATACATTCCCTCTGCAGCAATGGGCAGGCTGAATGGACTATTAAATGTGCTGCACATATGAATTATAGCAGCACATCTGTTCTCTCATTGCTTCTGTATATAGGCCAGTGTGTGATTTTACCTCAACCAACTGCTGGATTTACACTGTACCTAATGATGCACAACTGCCACATTCCAACTGTTCTTTAAAACTGACCAAAGCAATGAAAGACAAATACTAACTTTGCTGACAGGCAAACAGGCTAAGGATGAGATAGGGATCATTGTGATGGGAATTAATGCTACTACTATTTTAAAGTCAGCTTTTTCCATGTCTAACTGATGCCAGGTATTGTACAATATATCATATGGATATGAAAATCTTCTGAAAACTGTATAAATAAAAGATTTTGGAAGTGTGCACTCAATTACTGTGCAGTAAAAAACATTAAGATTTGTCATGCTAGACTGGATGGAAAAAAGGGCAAACACAAACAGACAAATACCAGCTCAGGGTAGGATTTAATGTACAAGTCTTACTTCAATCCCTAGCAACTGAAGAATGCTCTGTTCTGTAATTTCCCCCCTACTCAAGTAACTATTCATCAGAGGGGCCTTTCACATGTAGAAACATGCCCCTGTTTCCCATAACTGCCAAGGTTTTGTAAGGCAGAGGAAGGAGTGTAGACACCTGCAGGGCAGATGTGTACATTCAAAACAGGCGCAGAGAGAAATAGTGGTAAATGTAAGTCCAGCCCCATTTATTTTATTAGAGCTGGATGACCAGACGCTCTCGAGTGAGCAGAGGGGCCTGATGTTAAAGAGCTTGCCAGGAGAAGGTTGTTGAGGAAGAGGAGAGTAAGACACATAAACTGTGGAACAATTAGGTGTTGTCCTCCACAGCACAGAGTGAGGGGTGATAAGATGTTATGTATGTTTAGAGTGGTTCCATGTGAGCAGGGAGAAATCATAAAGGAAGCTTTCATAAAAGGTCTACATCCAAGAAGAGCTCAAGATCAAAGAAGAAAAAGGAACCTCTGTATCAAAGGGTCTTAATGATAAAATAGAAGATTGAAATAATACATGTGACGTGAGTAAAAAGAGGATACAGAGACAACTGGAACTGCAACTGAGAGATGAAGTACACAAATAGGTTAATGCTCAGTCTGATGTTAATATGAATTATTACAGGGATCATTTTGATTCGAACAAGATCAAATCAGTGATCTGAGGAGAATTACTGTACTCCAACTGGATGAATCAATGAATAGTTGACTGCTGCAATCAGATCAGGTGAATTCACTAATTAATCACCATGTGCATCCAAAAATGTGTAAAATATCAAAAAAGTAAGTTCTATAATCCGGACATAGTACAGCCACAGCCGTGGCATTGTCATGTGATTGATCAACCTCAATTCACTGCCATTCACAAATCCTCTCCCGTGGCCCCATAGGATAACAAAATATCCATCGGATAGACACTTTAGAATCTTGCTGGAAGTAGTAGGTCAGTGGGGTACTTTTTGCCTACTGTTTTATAAATACTGTGGATTTGGACATACTACTCTTTTCACAAACTGTTTACTATAGAATATGCATATTCGTTGAACCAGTTTAGTCGGGTTATTTAAAAGAGTCGACTCAAATGAATGATTCATTTATGAATTGAACATCACTTCTGGGTCTTTAAGCTGGTACTTTAAATACAACAGTGAAATAGTGAAGTAAAAAGTCACATATTATGCTTTAGTAAATGAAGTGTCCTAAAATGAAAATAATATATAACACTAAAGAAGAACAGATACTTGAACAATATATTTAAGTATACTGTATACAGTAAAAATACTGTACATCAATACTGTCCACAATTGCATAAATCTAGAGTACCATCATGGCTTTGACACCACAATTAGTTCAGTAACACGCCCGAACAACAGGTAAGACAAATAAACTAAAGCATGATATATGATCTCATCATCACAGAGATCTGCCAATCAGTGGCCAATCAAGCACAACAAGGTCGACAAGGATGATGTAGAAATGTGCAGAAGTAATAGACAGAATTGGCAGAATGGATGATTAAAGAACAGCGAAACATGAGCATGCCTTGAACTCCAGGCCCTCGTGTGTGTCAGTGAGGAAGGCTGAGGCTCTTTGACCGATGGAGCATGGGAAGCCCACACAACAGGATTACAGCACACAGGTGCCACATTCACACCTACACTGCAACCTGACCATACTCAGACAGGAGGAGAGGAAGAGGTCTTCATCCAAACCCACAGACAAAAAGACGCTTTATGTTCACACACACACACACCAAGATGCACGTAACACTAAAACACACACATACAGACTTGCGCTCCAGTTCACCGCTGACAGATAGGTGTGAACATTCATTGATACACACTGACACAAGGCAACACATGAGATACAGAGGATCAACTGCACCCATCCAATGATATTTTCGTGCAAGCTCCACATCAAACAGTCAAATTTTACAGGCTGTAATTGTGTCATCCACTCATGTTCTGGTTAATAACTCAGTTAAGGCTGAAAGCTCATGTCTGGGTATACAAGCTAAAACAGATACAAACTGCAATTTTTAACTGCCATACCAATATAAGTGTCAGGTTCAGGGTACGTCCAGCACAATAAATCACATTTCTGCTGGCCTGGTAGTATGGCTTCTTTTACCTCTGTTGAATTACAGCCATGAGTTACAGTGGAGAAAGGGCTTGATATTTATCATACCTAATACTGGGTTGACAGGCAAAATGTAGAGTATTTGTTCTATCAACGAATGTGGGTGTGAAGAAAAGATATCTGCTTCAAAGCCTAGAACACCCAAGGCAAGTAATTTACTTCTGGAGTAAGTCCATGTATAAAAACAACACAGAGGCTGTGTTTATTTTAATGGCATGTGTAACACTGAACTTCAGCAGCAAAATATCATTGAGAATGTTAGCGCACTCAACATATTTTTCTACAAAAATGGTCTACATTTCACTGAAACTTGAGAAACCACCATAAGCAAAAGTGTGACACTGCTTATAGTGAGTTGATCAAAACCACAAACAGTGTGAGTGAAACTTGCAATTCATTGGGGCCATTGGGAATGTGGGGTAAAATGAGTTGGTGTGAAAGATGATCACCCTCTGTATCTAGCAAACTGTGCACAATTTTATTAGGTGATCAAATACTTAGGAAGTTACATTGCTTTCTGTGAATGTGAGGGACACTTGTTAATAGTTTTTGTGTATTTTTTGTAAGAAAATCTATGAAAATATGCAAACATATTAGGTTAATATTAAACATTTCCCCTGACTATTTACAGATATTTTTAAGAAAATATATTTCAAAGTGCAGGGAAAAAAAATGAATTTATTATAAGCGGATAATTTATTTTATAATTATTATTTTAAAAAATGTATAATGGTGATTTATAATGATCTGTCTTATCTTAACCAATGGTATATAGGTCAACATTGCCAAACTGAAGCGACAAGTTTGGCCATTGCACAAGTTTGCTTAGAGCAGTGGTTCTCAACCCGCGGCCCGTCACGAATTCAAATGCGGCCCACCATGCTGAACACAATTTAAAAAATAACTTTCAGTTTTACAATTCATTTTAGTTTTTACATTAATTTAAAAATGTACTATACAAATATAAGCTATAATGTTTTTGTTATGTAAAATAATTTTGTTTTTCATATATTATTTTCAGACATGAGCAGACCTGTATTCACGTAATTAACGTTACGCATTTAACGAACACTTACAAGCGCGCACTTTGGCAGAATTCAATTCAAATAGTCATCAGCAGCCATTAGTTCGGTAAAATTGAGCATCAGAATGGACACATTTGTTATTAAGGGAGAAAAACGAAATGTGGAAAATGCTAGCGAAGGAACACATACAAACAGTAGTCGCAGCAGTATCACACCGGGTGTTTAATTACAGTTAGTTGCAATCTTGACTCGCTTGATTGGTACTAACTGGAATTAAACACACGGTGTGATGAGGTCATATGATGACAGCACAGCATAGTGCTACTGTTTTACCAAATATTAGAATGATTTCTAAAAGATGATGTGACGCTGAAGACAGAAGTAATTCATCTTTGAATCACAGGAATAAAGTACTTTTTTTTTTGGAATTATAATAATACAAAATAAAAAAATTGGGAATTCCTTATTCCTGTGATTGTCATTTTTGCATCACAGGAATAAACTACACTTATATATTTGTTCGTTTGTTTTGAATTAAAATAATATTTTACAATATTACTGTTTTTGTTGTATTTTTTTAAGTGGCCTTAGTGAGCATAAGAGACAATTGGAATTTAACTTTATAGAATTGCATAAATCATGCAACTCATTTTCATATAAGTGCATCATTTCAAATCATGCTACGCTTCTGTCACATGACCTTAGTTAGTTACTACATTGTGGGTTTTTATGTTATCAGTATTGGTGGTATCCTGTATAAACTGAATACTTACTGTATAATGAAAAAAAAATGGTGTAGGATTTGCTTTGAAAAAATGTTCATTCAGAAAGTGCTAGTAAGTTTCACAAATAATTACAAAGAAAAACATTGTAACTTGTGAATAAAGTAAAATATAATTTAATATTAAATTCTGAAGTAGAAAGACTAAATTTGTATTTTCTTGTAAACTGTAACATATAGATCCCCTGACATGGCATGTGGGGGTGGTGGTGGGGGGGGGGGGGGGGGGGTTCATACTCGATCCACCTGTTCAAAACATAGAGCATGTCAAACAGAATAGATCTTAAATAAGTTAACGGTCAGTCTGATGTTAATATTAATTATTATGATTCGGACATGATCATAAGAGTGGGTACTTATTGTACTCCAACTGGATGAATCAATGAGTTGTTGACTGCTGCAAACAAATCAGATTCACTAATTAATCACTGGCTGTGTCCGAAATTGCATACTCTCTGATTAGAAACTTAAAATTAAAAAGTTCTATTTAGCATGAATGTGTGTAGTATAAATGAAATGTCCATCGGATGGGCACTTCAGAATCTCACCGGATGTAGTATGCCATTGGGGTACTGTTTTATGAATACTGTTAATTCAGACATACTACTCTTTTCACATACTGTTTTTCACCCACACTTTAATAAGGAAATATGCATATTCAGTGAACCAGTTTAGACAGGTCAACTCAAAAGAATGATTCATTTATGAATCAGACATCACTTTTGTGTCTTTGAGCAGGTCTCAATTTCTTCACTTTAAAATACGACAGTGAAGTAAAAAGTCACATATTATGCTTTAGTAAATGAAGTGTCCTAAAATGAAAATAATATATAACACTAAAGAAGAACAGATACTTGAACAATATATTTAAGTATACTGTATACAGTAAAAATACTGTACATCAATACTGTCCACAATTGCATAAATCTAGAGTACCATCATGGCTTTGACACCACAATTAGTTCAGTAACACGCCTGAACAACAGGTAAGACAAATAAACTAAAGCATGAAATATGATCTCATCATCACAGAGATCTGCCAATCAGTGGCCAATCAAGTACAACAAGGTCGACAAGGATGATGTAGAAATGTGCAGAAGTAATAGACAGAATTGGCAGAATGGATGATTAAAGAACAGCGAAACATGAGCATGCCTTGAACTCCAGGCCCTCGTGTGTGTCAGTGAGGAAGGCTGAGGCTCTTTGACCGATGGAGCATGGGAAGCCCACACAACAGGATTACAGCACACAGGTGCCACATTCACACCTACACTGCAACCTGACCATACTCAGACAGGAGGAGAGGAAGAGGTCTTCATCCAAACCCACAGACAAAAAGACGCTTTATGTTCACACACACACACACCAAGATGCACGTAACACTAAAACACACACATACAGACTTGCGCTCCAGTTCACCGCTGACAGATAGGTGTGAACATTCATTGATACACACTGACACAAGGCAACACATGAGATACAGAGGATCAACTGCACCCATCCAATGATATTTTCGTGCAAGCTCCACATCAAACAGTCAAATTTTACAGGCTGTAATTGTGTCATCCACTCATGTTCTGGTTAATAACTCAGTTAAGGCTGAAAGCTCATGTCTGGGTATACAAGCTAAAACAGATACAAACTGCAATTTTTAACTGCCATACCAATATAAGTGTCAGGTTCAGGGTACGTCCAGCACAATAAATCACATTTCTGCTGGCCTGGTAGTATGGCTTCTTTTACCTCTGTTGAATTACAGCCATGAGTTACAGTGGAGAAAGGGCTTGATATTTATCATACCTAATACTGGGTTGACAGGCAAAATGTAGAGTATTTGTTCTATCAACGAATGTGGGTGTGAAGAAAAGATATCTGCTTCAAAGCCTAGAACACCCAAGGCAAGTAATTTACTTCTGGAGTAAGTCCATGTATAAAAACAACACAGAGGCTGTGTTTATTTTAATGGCATGTGTAACACTGAACTTCAGCAGCAAAATATCATTGAGAATGTTAGCGCACTCAACATATTTTTCTACAAAAATGGTCTACATTTCACTGAAACTTGAGAAACCACCATAAGCAAAAGTGTGACACTGCTTATAGTGAGTTGATCAAAACCACAAACAGTGTGAGTGAAACTTGCAATTCATTGGGGCCATTGGGAATGTGGGGTAAAATGAGTTGGTGTGAAAGATGATCACCCTCTGTATCTAGCAAACTGTGCACAATTTTATTAGGTGATCAAATACTTAGGAAGTTACATTGCTTTCTGTGAATGTGAGGGACACTTGTTAATAGTTTTTGTGTATTTTTTGTAAGAAAATCTATGAAAATATGCAAACATATTAGGTTAATATTAAACATTTCCCCTGACTATTTACAGATATTTTTAAGAAAATATATTTCAAAGTGCAGGGAAAAAAAATGAATTTATTATAAGCGGATAATTTATTTTATAATTATTATTTTAAAAAATGTATAATGGTGATTTATAATGATCTGTCTTATCTTAACCAATGGTATATAGGTCAACATTGCCAAACTGAAGCGACAAGTTTGGCCATTGCACAAGTTTGCTTAGAGCAGTGGTTCTCAACCCGCGGCCCGTCACGAATTCAAATGCGGCCCACCATGCTGAACACAATTTAAAAAATAACTTTCAGTTTTACAATTCATTTTAGTTTTTACATTAATTTAAAAATGTACTATACAAATATAAGCTATAATGTTTTTGTTATGTAAAATAATTTTGTTTTTCATATATTATTTTCAGACATGAGCAGACCTGTATTCACGTAATTAACGTTACGCATTTAACGAACACTTACAAGCGCGCACTTTGGCAGAATTCAATTCAAATAGTCATCAGCAGCCATTAGTTCGGTAAAATTGAGCATCAGAATGGACACATTTGTTATTAAGGGAGAAAAACGAAATGTGGAAAATGCTAGCGAAGGAACACATACAAACAGTAGTCGCAGCAGTGAAGGTAGGAGAGTGCTGGACTTTCGGCATCAACTTTCGGTTTGCCTCGCCACTCACTTGAAGATGTTCAGCCTAGAGCTCTGCACGGGCCTCAAATATAGGCCCTAGCCCGGCCGTGTCCGACAGCTTATCAGAATTACCGGCCGAGCGTCCCCCCTTTCCCAAAACAGCTTATACTACTGTTTCAGCTATATTAAAATAGTTCAGTTTTGTATGTAATGGCGAAGTGATTATATTTCGTTTCGGTTTTTTATCAAGTTAATTTAGAAAACGTTTGGAGCATTTTTTGGTCGTTAAATATAAGTTTTTGTTTTTTAAAGTAACGACCAAGCGGCCAGCGGCAGACAGTGAGCTGATCATAGCCTATGTTTGATCAATTTAGCCTTCTCAAATCATCACGACTTGCCTAAAATAACAGTTCAAGCATATAACAATGTTTTAACGTTAAACCCAGATAAATGTGCGCTGTATCCAATAGTTTGTGCGGAGAGTGGAAGCTTAAAGCGCGCTTTGCAGGACATGGAGGCGCCAGCGAGATCACTTGCATTTTTTTCAGTGGATACGCCGTCATTTTTACTCATAAAGGTAAGTGTAATACACCATTCGTAACTGTAAAGGGTCTACTTTTATTTGTGTGCACTCACAATATCAACAACAACTTGTGCATTTATAAAATAAAGAAATCAAACATGATGCGCTTTCTGCCGTCTCGTCTTTGAACAGGAGCGCTTACAAAAATGAACCGAAACTCAGCGAATACATGCCTCACAGACATGATAAATATAAAAAA